>NC_134893.1:20229336-20254336 GCF_041734735.1 Babylonia areolata | reverse complement strand
ATCAGATTTTAGGCTTTTAGGAAAAACTGTTCTTTTTTCGTGTGTGTTTATGTGTGCACACACACACACACACACACACACATACACCATCCTATACACACACACACACACACACACACACTGTGACACAAACGTACGCGCGTCCGTTCCATACATATGCTGTCAGAAAGGATTGTAAAAGTACCTACACTGAGCTGGCGCACTCATGACTTAAGTATGTATACCTATCGACCGATCTATAGTGGAAAATTCCCGTCCTAATAAACAAGAGTGAAGTGTAAAAGAAATGGGACACCAAACTTTCCACACATATTATGGAACAAATGATAAAATACTACACGGAAATGCGTTCACTACTGCGAAATAAATTGAACTGACAACGCCGCATACCAGTTACTGAGTGAAACCACCACCGACGATGATTACGAACTGACTTCTGTGACTGAGATATAACACCTACACACACGGCATACGCACTCTTAAACACACACACACACACACACACACACACACACACACTGCACAGGGCCTGTCAGTTCACTGGGAAAAAAAGATGATTGATTTGGCCCAGTCTAAATTGATTTAATTAAGATAAAAACAAAAAATCCCAGAGATTCCATTCCGCTCATCGTTAAAAACGCTGGATGTTGGACACAAGGAAAAACCAACCGTAAAGGGAATATCGATAACTTCAGTGTGGTCGAGATCGAGTAATTTCCTTACAGTTTCATTTTTTCTTTTTCATTATCACCTTCGTCTCTGCCTTTCTCTGTTTCCTTTCTCTCTTCTCCCCTGCCCCCCTCTTCTCATTTCTTTTAATGGTACGCATTGTTATTTTGAACCTTTTTTTTTTTTTTTTTTTTTTTTTTAATTTGGTGTGTGTGTGTGTGTGTGTGTGTGTGTGGTTGATGATCAATCCTTTTGGCTTGTAGAAAACATTGTGCATATGAAACACTATCTTAATAAGCATGCAACTGTACCATGCATTAAAAATCGATTGAATAAACGCTGCGGAGATTATGAAGAATAAGCTTTTCGCAGCGCGTCTTCCAGAGCGCAGGCCATGGCTTTAATCTCCAACCTAAACCGTTCTGTGTTCAGTCGCCTACAGCTAAAAAAAATAAGGACATGTCGAATAATATTTGTACTATTACTTTAGAATAGAATAGAATACTTTAGCACGCAATGATCATGATTTGTCATAAAGTCAGAAACTGGTCAGAAAAATAGCGCAAGCTGGACAAGCTTCCTGCAACCAAAAGCAAGGTTCTGCGCACTTCCGGTCGACCTTTCCTTCCGTGACCATCCGAGGGTAAGCATGTCATCAAAACCTCTGTCCGAAATATCGTTTATTTATCACTTGATTCCGACCGCATCTACACATCATACAACATACCTTGATTATAATATAGTATTTCCTTTTTGTGTTGCAGTTAACTGAAAGATGAGGGCAAAGGTATGTATTATAATTTTATTATTTTTTGTGAATGGTGTTAGTTGTGAGGAGGAGCGAACGTGCTGGTCGATGCAAGTTGAAAGTAGGAATCTTAAGATTTTTTGTGTGTGCGTGATTCCTACTTTAAGGTTAGGAATTCAAGGACTAATATTTCTGATCCTAAAATAGGTGCTGAACTGAAATTTATGTTCACAAATGCGGTCTATGTAGAATCAGTCGTAGTGGTTTGTTTTAGATGGGCAGTTTTGATTCATGTGAATAGTAATCTACTATCAGCATATACAGGTGATTTTTCCATTCAAAAACATCAATCCCAACTCTCCGCCATGGACAGTCAGGAGTTTTTGTAGGCTGTAGTGGTTCTGGATGAAGTTCTATTTCTCACAAACTTGGCCGTCTGAAATCTTCCTTTCAATTTGTTGAGACATTCTTGGCCACCAACAGCTTCTGGCTAATGTCCTGCATTTCACAGTACCTTGATGTTCTTCGTGTAAGCATTTCTTTCAGAATATCTTGTAGATCTGTGGGAACGACCAGGTGAGTTTGAAATAATAGAAGTCCATCTTTTACTGTCAGATCTTTTTGTACTGACCAGTATGGCTTCAGTGATGGATCAGTCTTTGCATTTTCTGGCCACTCAGGCAGTTTTTGATACAGCTACAGATAGCATCTTCATCCTGTTTCTCCCTATCTCCTGTAGTTTTGTGTCACTTGCAGGAAATCTCTCAATAACTGCTTTGATTTTATGGAATCTGAAAGTCTGTCAAAGCAGTTATTCGGATAATCAGGTTGTGGTGTAAAACATGGAGAGGTTTTCTTTTTTGTTTTAAAAGGAAATTTTCTGCTTTTTATAGGAAAAAATATTAGGAAGTGATTGTTCACCTTTTAATAATACTGTTTAAAAAAAAAAAAAAAAGTGTTTGCATTAGAGCATGATGAGACTGTCACAGATTTATGTTATGTTTGGTAGTCGGGAAACATTGTAACAATGTAATTGAATGGTTTATTTCCTTTTTTCTGGAGTTTTGATAAGTTAGCAGACATAGAAAGACGAACTTTGCTCTCGTTTTGTTTATTATTATTATTATTATCCATAGCTGACATTTTGATTAACCTGTTGCAGTGGAGAAAGAAGAGAATGAGGAGGCTGAAGCGCAAGAGGAGAAAGATGAGGGCAAGGTAATGTTTACTCCAGTCCAAAACCTGTGTGTGTGCACTGTTCTCCCCTTCCTTCTCTATCTCTTCTTTCCCTCCATTGTATCCTGTTTAGGTATTTCTAGCTGATACAGGTTTCTGTTAAATTGAGCCTGGGCTACTTGTGCAGGGAGGGCATTTCTCCATCAGTTCCCCACCTTATGTGTGCAGTCTGTAACATTTATAAATGTGTAATTAAAAAAATTAATATTATTATTATTTTTTTTAATCAAAAGTGGATTTACTGAATTTCAACTGGGGACAGTGAGTTTAATTTCTACATGTTACTTGAATTTTCTCTGTGGGGATGCTGGGGGTTTCTTTTTGTACTTATTAACTTGTTCTTAGACGTTCTGGAAATTCTGTGCCAGAATTTTTTTTCTGTTGCTCTTTATGTCTTACCATTTTCTTTGTACAGACCCGTTTGCTTCCACGATTTCAGCCAGGTTTTTAGGTTTTGGTGCTCTAAACTACGCTTCTGTGACAGAATCAAACCTGCCTTTTGAAACTTGTGATCCTACGTTTTAGGGTGTGTGATTTGGGTATTTAGATGGTTTTGTTTTGTTTTTTTCTGGAAATTGAGGCATTTTATTGACAGGCAGACCTGCCGACCCTTCTATTCTTTGTGACACTTATCAAGCTCGGTTGCATTTCAGATTTGATGTCATTTATTTTTGTTTCTGGAAATCGAGGCATTTTATTGGCAGTCAGACCTGCCAACCCTTCCGTTCTTTGTGACATTTATCAAGCTCGGTTGCATTTCAGACTTGCCAGCCCATTCATCATCGGCAGATATCACTATACTATATACACACACACACACACAAATACAATGTCTTGCCATCTCTTTTCATTTGTTTTTGCACCAATACACAGATGAACCTTCTTGTTTGAAACAGTATTGCTGGTAACAAAGACATTACCTGCTCTTGTTTAACAGTCCAAATATCTCCACAAAGATAAAGTAAACATCTAAGTTCTTTACCAAATAGTAGACATCAGAGAGTAACATTTTTTAGATTATTGATGTTCGAAAGGCTGATATTTATAGGTTCAAATGCAGAAGTGCTTTAGCTGAGGAAGATTCTATTCATTTTCCAATGGGTCGTTTCTTGAAACCTGGAATGTGTTCTTTTCATGACTTAATAAGAAATGGGGCATTTTGACTGTTGTATTCTTGTTTGCACCAAGGATGTGTGAGTTGCCTGCTGTGATTTTTGGGTTTTGTATCTATGTTACTACGTATGATTTATGTTGTATACACAAATGAATATGTTTGTATTCAGGTTACTCTTTAAGAATTCTGGTGAAAAGGTGAATGGTTGGCGTTGTGGGCTTGTTTTGTACATTGCTGGTTATGTGGCTGTACTTTTGCCCTTTTTTTTTCTTTAGGTTGATTGGGGTTTAAGAAACGGTGATAAATGTGTTACTTGAATAAAGTGCATGTGCACTTGAATTAAGTGCTTGTTGCACTTGCAGTATAGCATCCACAGTTCAGTATCACACACTTTTACTGGAAGTGTGGGACTGGAGCCAGTTGCATTGCTCGGACAGAAGAGCCTAGTATGGTCGTAACCTGCTACTGTGTGTGGTATGGAACTGACCAATGGCTTAGTTCGGTTAACTCGCTCCATGCCAAGAGTTTTTGCCCTTGCGAATCCCAGAAAACCCAGGGTTTGTATAGGATGGGGAAAAAATTCTCCAAAAAACAAACACCCAGACAATTGAAATTTAGTATGTATTCAGTGAATGTTGTTCCATATTTGTGCAAAAAAAATTAAATTATTTACTCACCATCTTGTTGATCACGGTATTCATTTTTTGTGTATTTTGTAGCATTTTTGCACCCATCAGAAAGGTATACCAAGTGTCCTTGAACATCTTCCAAATTTTCCACATCACATCCTAACACTATTTGAGGAACTGAAGACCTAGTACATGCAATGAATTATGAACAGATGGTGGAGAAAGGTGAAAATCACGCACACAAAAGAAAATATTGTCTCTACATAAAAAAGGAAGTTCACTGTACACAAAAACCTGATGTATTATCACTGACAATAGTCTTGTCTGGAGTGAAAAAGCTCATGGCAGGTGATGCTGAGTCCTGGGCACAGCTTCACACACACTGGAACTCCACATTTTGGACACCAGTTGGCAGTTTGGTGTTTTGGTGTGTTGTGGCGCTTGAACAGGTCTTCACAGACCTTGCACTTGCAGTAGCTGGTCACTCATATCCACTCCACCATGTTGGTGATGTAGTCTTGTACTGCAGCTGGCTTCTGTCTTTCAGGACGGTGTTGTGTTGTCACACTGACCATGGTAGTTGGCAGCATGACTGTTAGCACATGAACTGGCTTTTTGTCCTGCCGCTTCAGCACAGCAACATGCCCTGCAACCATACACACACACACACAAATGATCATGCAGGTCTGACTTTCTTCTTGTTTAAATTATTTGTTTGCTTATTCCCTTGTTTGTTCTAAATATTTATGTGAATGGAAGCATAATGTAAGTTGTTTTTTTTTACATGTAGTCAAAGAAAACCACTTTAGATTTAAAAAAAAAAAATTTTTTTACAATATTACAATGACAGTATCATCAGTATTAGTACTATTACTGTCATTTCTGCAGCACCTTGTTCTACAAACAGAAAATAAGTAAACATACATGCAATCACACACACACACACAGAGTTGTACACCTGAGCATGTGACATTATTTTCTTTCACACACACACACACACACACACACACACATATTGTCATCTGCTAATGAGCGTGTCACTGCACACACGCAGTGTGTGTGAATGAAAAGTTGGCCGGAGATAACTTGAGAATCAGTTCTGCTTTGGAGTTTCGTATCCGACACGTCACTCCAACAGTGCGACTTTTCAAAATCCAAATCCGCATATGCGGACATTGGCATCCAACGCTTTGTCCGACAACATCCGCATATGCGGACAATGGAAGCGAGTGAGTTAACGTAGGAATTTAGTCAGGTGTAACTGTCAAAAAGTTGGAACCAAGCAGTGCAACTGGAATCTAATTACATTGGTGGGTGCAAATCCATAAGGCCATCACTTCATGTTACTCATATTTTCCCTCTCCAGATCCCAGTACCTGTATCGTGGAAATTTGTGAAGAACGAAGTGCTTGTTTTACAAAATTAATGACAGATTTCAGTCGTTAAAACATATGTCACAGAGTTGCAGTAAAAGAATGAGAAAAGTGATTTGGTATGAGTTTCTAGAACCGTGCCCCTCATCTCTCCAGTACCATCCCATCAAAACAAAAAAAAAAGGGGGGGGGGGGAGTATTTTTAATTACTATTTGAAACTTTTCTGGTCTTATTGTCATTGTATTTTGTTACAGATCGAAGTAGACGAGACCCGTCTGTCCTGCTCTGAATTTCAATGAAGACCAACCATCAGCACCGTTGTTTTTTCATCCCTGGGGTGACCACAAATGGCTAGTTGCACGCTCCTCCACTGCCTACCTCTGCTGTGTCCACGACTTGTCATGTGGGACCAGACCTCACTCCAGGGAACCTTGGCTGCAGTTCAGGACATGGATTATTTGAGCGTGCGCATCACACACACACACACACCCTCGATGTGTGACTTTGAAGTGTCAGTGAGCAGCTGTTCATTGACTTGGGTCCAGATTGTGATACTCTGCACTTTCCTTTTTCCGCCAGCAACACCAGCAGTAGCAAGACAGCAGCAGCAACAATGAAGATAGGCCTACTATGGATATGCCTGTGTATGCCTATCTTGAGCAGAGTTTTCACAAATTTGACCGAGTTCATTACATCAGGGACATGTTCCTGGACATCTTTTTAGATATCTTTCAACACAGTTACAAATCGCAGTGCATGGTGGTAAAACTACCAGGCTAGTGATAACTCTGAAAACAGTTTGTGTACTTCTGCTGAGCAAGTAGCGGCAGATTTATATTGACTGTGGAAGGGGTCTTGAGCAGAAGAGGAAGAAGAAGAATAACCAGGGTGCGTGCCTCCAGTGTGGTGTGCCAGCTCCTGGTCCTTACACATTTTTTTTCTTTCTTTTTTTTTTTTTTTTTCTTATTTTTTTTACTCTTTGCTGATGGTTCCTTTTCATTGAAATTCAGTCTTATGCATTGAATAAAAGCTGTCAAAAGCACTTTTTTGTGTGAATCTGCATTAATTTGCATGGAAATGTATGATACAAAAAATCTTGAGGACTTACAACACTTCATTTATTGTTGGTTTTGTTTGAGGAAGTGTCAAAAGCAGGTGGGCTGGTCCATATTCGCAACACCACATCTGCTCAATTAAAAAAAAAACCCTAATCTTGGCTACACACAAAACCAATGTACTGATCCAGCAAATAATAAAATTAATGAACAAGTAAATACAATAGAAGAAAATGAAAGATACATGGAACGCAAATGATGGAAGTGAATTCATAAAAATAGACACTGCACCTGCATGTGTGTGGCTGTGCTTAATCACATACAAATGCAAATGAACTTATACATAACGTGCAACTTATGCAACAATTTGAAGTCTCTCTAGATGCCTAAACCTTAACACAAAAGGCCCCAACTCTCGCACACAAATGTATATTCAGAAGTTCACAATGACATCGCATATTGGGCATGATTACAAAGCATCGCTACGCTGAATTGTGCGTGCACGTACATTATGACGCATACATATTGCCAGTGTATTCTGTCAATCCCACAATTCACACACAGTAGTATAAGAGATGGGGGTTCTATATACAACTTTTTTGGGCGTATTAGCTTGTGTTAAGGCCCTCAAGCATAAAAAAAATTTAGCCAAAACCTGTGTATGTTGGAGTAATATGACCCTCAAGCATAAAAAAATATATATATAGTTAAAACAAGTTATATGTGTATGGAGAGCCAAATCACAAGATAAAAAAAAAATGGTTGGATATGTGTATGGGGGAGCGAAACGGTCATGGGGGTTCTATATACAACCGACCCCAGCCCAAAACCGCGCAATACCGCCCTCAAGCATAAAAACGAAAAACCGGCTTAAATATGTGTATGGAGAGCCAAATGGTCCTTAAAGAGAGGAGGTTGGATCAACCGTTCACATAGTTTGCTTTTTTTGGATGGTTTACCATCTTGAATATCAAATAGATTTTTCTTTAACAACTGAGTTTTGTGTTTCGATTTTATGTCTGTTTTCATTGCATTGAATTTTTCAACTTCAGCCAGAATGAGACTAAATTCTTCATCGCTTATTTTATCATCTTCTAATGCTTTTGAAATAAGATCATTTATAGTGTTCAGTTTTGACTCGGCCAACACGCGAATCTCGTTGTGCTTCATAGCTTGTGACATTAATTTTTTATGAATAAATTTACAAGTTAAACCAACCACACCAAGGAGACCAGCTCCCACTTCTATTCCAATAGCTACGGGAGCAGCGGCGACACTCAACAGTAATCCAACACCCGATGCCCCAAGGGCGATACTAAGAGTCGTCAGCGTTGTATCCGCGGCTGTAGCGATATTTACACCGCGTTTATATTTTTTATAAAATAAAGTTCTTTCATCACGGTCTTTTTCGAGGTTGTTTTTTATATTCGATATCTCTCGTAGGCGAAACTCCATTATTCTATAGTAATCATTTTTTTAAATGATGGTAACAGGATGAGGAGAGTAGCGCAGTCTTTTAAGCTGAAGAGGTCCGATGTGAATAAAGTCGAGAGATATTTTATCTAATGATGGACGTTTGATGACACCTTCGAGCGAGAATTCTATAGAGGGATCGGGTTGATCAGATGGGTCAACCACTGGAATTTTGATGGTAATTCTCAAGAGTTTATTTTTAAGATTTCCAGGCCATTTTATCTGCAACCCTTTTAAAACTTCTACAAAATCATCTGGCACCCCACTAAGGAGTATATCTAAAACGACAGTTGACCCCTGAATAGGCGGCTCAAAATCAAACTCTTTAATTAACCGCAGTGTGCCAGTCTTTTTACCTCTCATACCAATAACATATCCAAAGTCGTCGCTGTTAACGACGATTAGATCTTTACGCGTATGATAGGAAGCCAACAGTTTACCACTATTTTGTATTTTTTGTAGAGCGTGATTTCTTCCAATACTAACATAGGGTTGTTTTATTTCAAAATCTAAATCCCAGTTATCCACCGGATAAGGTACCCATGTATCATCGTCGGAAAGAACAAGATGATGTGGTTTGTTCACAACAACACCGTCAACGTTCACGTCTGCAAGTTCGCTGAATTTGTTGATACCACCACCATTACTCGTTATTTCTTTTCTTTTGTACGTTCCTTCAGAAAGTTGGAAGGCGTACAACTGATTTTCTTTTCCCGACACATCAAATCCGTCTGTATCTCCGAGATCAACCAAACCGAGCGTAGTGCAGGGTTTGATATTATGTGTTCCTGGCCCTCCGGGATCAACCATTTTCTAATATTTATAGTATATTCTAAATATTCAAATTGGCGCAACGTAGTCTTCTTAAGGAAATATTTTGAGGAAGACGCAGCTGCATCCACAAACTCATTGTTTCCTGTTTTGTGGTAATACCTTCAAGCGAGAATTCTATATGACTACCCTGCGGTATAACATCATAGGGCATAGCATCATCTTGTTTTTCAATGGTGATTCTCAGGGGTTGATTTGCAAGATTTTTGGGCCATTTAATGTAAAACCCTTGAAAAACTTTTACAAAATCATCAGGCTCTTCACCGAGAATTACATCAAAAATAATACGGAAACGGAAGCCCCACAAACTAGTTAGATCATGAAAATCTATTCCTAATTCAGATTTATCCTTCGAGCGTTTCTTAAGCACATAACACCTCCCCTGGTAGTTTAGTAAATGTACATCCAACGCTCTTAAATCAGCGAACATCCAACCACTGTTTTTTATTCTATAATTATTTTCTTCTTCTTTGGTAATGTAAGGTGATTCAATTTTAAAATCTACCATCTCCTTGTCGAGGGGTTTTAGCTGCCATGTACCGTTTAAACGAACAAGTTGATAGGGCTCATCATTGACAACATCATCCTCACTCACGATATCACCAATTTTTACTTCTTTTCTTTTGTACGTTCCTTCAGAAAGCTGGAATGCGTACAACTTATTTTCTTTTCCCGGCACATCAAATCCCTCTGTATCTCCGAGATCAACCAAACCGAGCGTAGTGCAGGGATCAACCATATCTTATATGTAATGTAATATTTAAATAATCAATAGAAACGGGATGATGATTTTCATCTACTATAGAAAGTGTTAAACGTGGTAAATCTCCGTGAGAAAGTCTTTTGTATTGGGGTGATGTCAACGTGGTTGTTCGACCACCCCCGCATCTTTCATTTTCTACTGGGATTGATTGTAACAACGTAGAAGGCAATCCGTTATAGAAATTATCGGCGGTACTAATTTGAGAGAGGTGAATGTAAAGTGCTTTATGTATCGCGAGCCGCGGATGCCTGTTTCCTATCACCATTATTCCCGGCGCGATGAGTTTTTGGGGGAACCCCAGAGTATGTGCAAGACGCTCAGAAAGTTCAATCGATTTGGTGCTCTTTATTCTCAGATAGCCACTCGGAGCGTGCAAGTCTAACTCTGCACCGTGGGGGGTGAACACTTCTTTATTCAATTCACACACATTATAATAACCATCTGGGATTATTATCTTACGATCGGTAGTAGTAAAGAAATTGTTTCCGAGCTCATCACTTATATTTTTCCATTTGGGATAATAAGTTATTTCACGCAGCGCGATTTCTAGTCTTCCACTTTGATTAGATATGCACCGCGGTAATTCGTCTTTTTGAATATCGGTTGTTATTATATACATAGCTATGAATAAGAAAATTTACAGCTTCAATAAGGACGCGTCCTATACAACCGGGTATAAAGAAAAAAGAATAAGTTGTACGCAAATGATCTACGTGAACAGCGAATATTCTTTTACCGCCAAGTTTCCCGATGTTTTTCAGTCTTATGCGAACCCCACTATGACTGGGGAGATGAATGCAGCCTGGCTTGCGTGGAGAAACAACCCGATAGTGTGGTGGCAGAATCAAATCAATTTTGTGGTATGGTGCGCGACCGCCGGGTGTGGAGTAACGGAAGAACATTTTCAAGCTTCTGATCCGTTTATTCGAGCCGTGTATAGGTTTCATTTTTACTATCAGATTCGGAGGTTATTGGACGAGTTACAAATCCCGCTACCCACCGACCAAGCATTTAACATGTATAATAATCCGTTTGATAAAGCAGTTTATCAGCGTTTGTGTGCCGAATTTGGGCAGAGGGATTGGAGACAGAAAATAGAAAAGCATGGCTTTGGTTTGGGAGAATTTATTCAGGCTGAGGCCCCCGGTGGGGCTGCACGACAGGCAATGAGAAACAGAGGAGAGGGACCTGTGTTCTTTAGCCCCCACGATACAATCAGACATACGGTGGACATCACCCGGGCTTGGACAACATTTATTCCTGATAAGGGGTTGGGTTTTACACATGCGGGGATAGTTCGTCTCAACGATAGCATTCGCACTTATGTGTGGGCTCTAATAGGGTCACAAGCGCAAACGCGCACGAGTATAACAACAAAAGGAACTGGATTTGATGCGCAAAAACAATTTTTAGCCAATGTTGAAGATGCGATTAATGCCCCCGAAAACCTACAAACGGCGATAAAAAAATACCAGGACGTTCTCCAGTACGCGAGATCCGAAGTAAACTTTGCATTTGGTGTTGGCCTTTATATGGCCCCATCTGATATGGCATTGAGGGTTGGTACACACATTAATTATAATAATAAAATTGTCATTGCGACAGAAGAACAGAATATTGGTGTTAATGATGGATTAAACGAACTACCACACATTGTACCACCTACCCAGAGTGTTTCACCCCAGAGTGTTCCACCTACCCAAAGTGTTCCTGCATACTATTTTGTTGCCCCATCAGGAAAAGCTCTTCAATGGTCTAGAGGTCACTGGGCTCTTGTGCCACCTTCTGATGCAGACTTGGCAATGCTTGATGCGAGTAATACGGTGCTCGATTATAAATCACACAAGCCTTTGACAACACCGAGGACAGGAGCGGGTGAAACGAGAGTTTTGTTAGGCATTCGCGGGTGGTTCACTCTTACCTATAGAAATAAAAAATTAATACAAACATCTCGACCAGGATTTGCAATAGCTACCGGTGTTGGTAATAGACCCTTTCTGTATGGTGCAGGTTCTTCGGATAACAAATTTAAACTCAAACCAGCGAAAGTATCGTACGAAGAAGAGCCAACAACTCACAAAGACTATAAAGTCGCTCTTACTTTAGGATTGATAGGTGGTATTTACTTTCTCTTCTTTAAATAATCAAACAGGAGGAGGCCAGCACCGAGCACGAGTGCCCACAGGTTGTTGGCTAACCACCCAACCGCTTTACCCAACGTGCTTAATAACCACGAAACAATAGCCCCAATGACTCCTGGGAGGGCATCAATCGCCTTTAAACCTAATTTTTTAAGTAATTCTCCCAAATCTTTAAGTCTTTTTCTTATCCAGTTGTCATCTTTTTTACCCGGCGGCGCCCGTGGAGTGCCCCCTCCACCCGTGACGGCCAAAACGATAGTGCTGATAATCATACCAAAGGCAGTAAGAATGGAAACGATAGTAATGCCTTGTTCTCTAAAAAGCGTTCGAATACGTTCTGCTAGTGTTGTGTCCTCCTCAAGAATTCTGCGTATCGTTTCACGCATTCTGCTGATTTGAGATCGCAGCGCTTCTTTGTGTGTTGATATCGCTTCTAGCCGTGCAGCACGCTCGATGTTTAGATCGTCTAATTGTAAACGCAAGGGTTTGATTTCGCTTTCATCTTTATCAGCTAGTTCCGCAGACTGAATTCTTATTTTTAAAGTTGACATTTCTTCATCCAGGTGAGAGAGTTTTGAGAGGTTGTCAGAAAGATTACCGCGCTGTCTTTGCATGGCTTTGTCTAAACCTTTGAGTTCACGAATATAACCACCCAGTTCATCGGTGAGGGGAGGATCATCTATAGTTTTAAGTACTTCATCGATTGTATTTGGTGAGAAATCATCCATCTCAATTTCTTCACCCAGTTTGGCTTCAACCTTTTGGAGAGCCGCGACCGTTTGGGGTTTTAAGTTTTTCCTCCTCCAGTCTACAAAACCAAGTTCCTCGCGAATAATATTTGCTCCACCAGGTTTTCCCGCTAGTGTTGAAAGTGCTAGGGGTTGTTTCGTGCGGACGTTAATGATATTAAAATCTGGATTATTTTTTAATCGTAGTGTACCTCTACTATCAAGTTCAAAATTGGCATAATTTCGCCCAACATCGGGCTCTTGTCCAAATGCATCATAGTAATCATCAACCGCGCTCTTTAATAATTCTGTTTGCAAGAAACCAGATTCTATTATTCCACCTTCTGCGAACCCTTCCGCCATCTCACCACCTTCCGCCATATTAAACTTATAATATAAAGTTATATCCTTATATCTATATAAAACAAAAAATGAGTGGAAGAAAGCTTAATCCAATGAGAAGTTTGCGGGAGCCGCGGGGGATAAAGGGCGTGCGGCAGACTGTCGTGATTACTAACAATCCGTCAACTATCGATCAGAATCAACAACTTCTTGTACGCTTTCCTAATTTAGGTGTTGATGATGTGATCGTTCCGGGGAGTGTTCGGCTAGCATTCAAAATTTCTTTGACTTCTACCACAGATGTGAACAGAACACTCGTTGATAATATTGGTAGAGCCATAGTACGTAAAACAACCATTCGCATTTCCGGTAATGAAATCATGAGCGTTGAAGATAGTGATGTATTTTATACTTATGGAGATCTTTGGCGAACTCGACAAGAACGAAGAAACGCCGTTTATCAAGGTATTGACTTAACTACACACCGTAATGTGACACGATTGCGTATGAACGCGGATAATGGAGATGACACTATCGCTAGAGATGCCGCCATTGCGGAGGCTTATGGTAATCGATTTTGTATTCCGCTTGATTTCGAATTGCTAGAATCTCATGCACCATTTTATCAGAGTGCTCTCGGCGATCGCCTGGAGTATGAACTTACCTTTAACGCTTATAGCAAGGTTATCCGCAGCACAGACCCGGATGCATCCTATACGATAGAAGGGATTAGTCTCGAGTTTGAGAAAGTCACACAACCCGAACTTGCGAGACAGATAGCCGGTTATTATTCAGGTAGGCTCGCTATTTTATTTGATAGAATACTACGACATCGTAAAATTCCTCTGGACAAATCTGACACACTCTGGAATATTAATCTCAACGTGCCGGCAAAAAGTATGAAGGGGGTACTGCTGTTGTTTGATGAGTTTTACAATCCTAAGATCGATAAGGTTGAAGTGACGATCGAAGGTGTGCCCAATCAACTGTTTAGTCAAGGTATGCGTTCCTATCAACAATGGGATGAAATCAGAAAGTTTTTCGGAACGCAAAAACGCGACCCCGAAGTAGACAAAGTGGTAAAAGATTTAGAACTAGCGGATGTCACAGTCGGCGAATATTTCACGAATAATTATGCTCTTTGGTTGGATATGCGCACCACAGATGATAATTCTCTTCACGGGAGTGGACGTCGTATCGAAAATGCGTCTGAAGGCATTACGATTCAGATTCAGAAAAAAGCTGAAACGGCAGAACCGCTCAATGCGTATGTATTTGTAATTATGGATGGACAATTAAATATAGAAGATGGAAGATTTGTCAAGGCTGTTTACTAAAGAAGCACATTCCGCAATTATTTGCGGGCAAACTGGGTGCGGTAAGACCGAATTTATTTTAGATTTATTACAAACGACATATCGTGGTGTGTTCGAGAATATTGTAATTCTATGCCCTACTCTCGAATATAATAAAGCCTATCGATCCCGAGTGTGGGTAAGAAAGGACCGCGGGGTATACACCGTTAATCCCGGTGATAAACTTCACGAATGGCTTGGGCTGTTTTTTGAAATATTTGCCGGGGAGCCAACGTTGTACATCATCGATGACTGTAGTGACTTAAAGGCTCTTACTCAAAAGAAGCAAATGTTGAGTAAACTCGCATTTTCTGGAAGACACGCGAAACAGTCTGTGTGGGTGTTGACTCAGAAATACAACTCGGTTCTTACTGACCTTCGCGAACAAACAAAATGGGTGGCTTTATTTCACTGTAAGGATAGGGACTCGTTTGATGAGTGTTTAAGAGAAAACGATGTCATTCCAACACAAAATGAACGTAAAGAGGTTAGGAAATCATTGGCAAATACCAAACACTCCAAGTTGATATTAAAAACTGATCAACCAGTTGCATATAAAATTTGCTAGTTTAACAATGCTTAACAATTTCTTAACACTGCTTAACAGTTCCTTAGCACTGGTTAGCAATTTCTTAACAGTTTTAGTCGTTGGATTTGTAGTTTTTTATTATTTTAAACTTAAAAGGAGATATATAGAATATAAGAAGAAGATGGACCAATTACTATCCGAGGATCCCAAACGCGACAGGCTTATGGCGGTGGTCTCAGCCGGTGGAGCAAAAGAATATTTAGGGAAAGAGTTTAGTGTTGATAAAATCGAAGCGATGAAAGATGTGGATATAGACAAGCTTTATACGAGATACGAAGCGAGTTTAGGATCGATGATTACAAAATCACTCGGTAATACAATTATACAACTGTATACCAGAGCAGTTTGTATGTATCTCCCAATTGATGACCAAACAAAATTAAATAGTGATCTCGAGCAAGATCCATTCCTGGGACATGCGCTTAACAGCTTTACTTGCGAACTATATCACAGATTTGGCATGTTCTTAGCTCCGCTCACCACAGCTGTAACTACTGTTAAACATTGTCAATTTAATAAATATAATGGAGGAAGTAACGAAACCGAAGAATCAGAAGAAAGTTGAAGCGGGTCGAAAAGGTGCTGCTGCTAGAAAAGCAAAACATGAAGAACTTCTCGAAAAACTTCGAAAAGCGAAAGATGAACAAGAACAAGAACCATCATCATCGAGGAGACCAGATCACGTTTTTATCAATCCCTTGTACATTGCTGCTACTACGATGATAATAGGTTGTGGTGTTTACATATATTTTAATCAGTCGAAAAAACCACCACCACAACCTGTGGTAACAAAACCCAACCCATTTATTATGTTTTGAACATTAATTTGTACACTATTTATAAACAACAATGGCAACACCAAATATAAACGGTAAAGAAATTGCAAACACTGTATACCACGCGGTTGTGGTCAGTGCATTGGCCGCTGGTTACTCGAGATTGACAAAATTAATATTTACGAAAGCCCCGACACCTAGACTGGCTTTCAACCTCGAAGATATCGGGATGGTCACTTTGGATATAGCCCTCGCTATGGCTACGAAGGATATGTTGGAAAAACAAGGTATTCTCCCACATGATATTTTGAAGTAATAATAATATCATCATTATAGTATGGCATCAGTAGCGTTACTCGTTGGTGGGGCAGTAGTAAACGCTTTAGCATTTACCGGAAGTAATTTTTTATTTAGTAAACTGGGGTCTTCAGACGCGTTAGAAGAACAGAAACGACACAACAAAGCGCAAGAACAACTTCAGGCAGCGACCGCAGAATGGCAGAAAGAGAGGATTCAACGTTTAGATTACATCAATGAAAAACTAAGACAACAACAACATGCTGTGAACACGTTTAAGGATGTGGATATGGCTATGCAAGAATATTATAAAGTGATGGGGGAGCCACTACCCCCTCTTTCTCATAAACCCCAACTTTCAGATTTTTATACACACTCAGAGGGACAAAAAGATCGAGAATACGTATTTATTATCATGACCATGGTCATTTTTGGTTTTGCGATTTCAAAATATTAAACATTTACTTTCTTAAATAAAATGGAAAAGATCTATTACAGCCCAAGCGGTTATTGGAAGGGTTATTCGGCGATTAAAAAACTCGCGAAAGCAGCCAAGGTGTCTGAGGATGAGGCTAGAAAATGGTTACAAAAACAAGCTATATGGCAAATTTATCGACCCCCTCCAAAGTATATTCCGAGAGCAAAATTTGATATTACTATCCCAAATGAGGTTCATCAGGCTGACCTTTTATTTTTACCCTATGACAGAATCAGGCGTAAGACGTATAAGTATGCGCTGACTGTCGTTGATGTTGCAAGTCGATATAAAGAAGCCGAACCCCTAACAACGAAAGACAGCGTCGAAGTGGCGGCCGCTTTTTTACGTATTTATGACCGTAGCCCTTTGAAGTTGCCCAAACTTCTTCAGGTAGATCCTGGCCGAGAGTTTATGGGTGCTGTGAACAAAATTTTTAAAAAAGTAAGGCGTGGAAAGACACACAGAAGCCAGGCTATTGTAGAAAGATTTAATCGTACGCTGGCAGAACGATTGTTTAGTCATCAATATGTGGCTGAAATGAAATCGCCGAATCGATCAACAGAATGGGTCACTAGATTACCGGCTGTTGTGTCTGCATTGAATAATGAGGTGACGAGACTTATAGGTAAGAAACCGTCGGTCGCAATAAAGGCCAAATCGGTAGAAGCTGAATCCTCTGCACCGACTAAAGATGATAAAGGAGAGTTACCGCCTGATGCGCAAGTTCGGTACTTGTATGAGCCCGGTGAGCTCGAGGGTGGAGCTCGCAAACGAGCAACGGATCCCGTTTGGTCTCTTAAAGTTTATAATATTAAGCGTATGATGCCCGGCGATCCTATTCTTTATTATTTACAAAATGGTCCATCCAGAGGGTTTGTACACGAAGAGCTTATGGTTGTTCCTCACGATACAGAAATACCATAGTGCCCGTAGGCGTAAGATGTAATACCATCATCTAGCCAATAGCGTTTGGAATCGTACGGTGAGAGTGATGTCTTCATTTGCTTGATCGTGTACATCTTGTGCTTATACGATCTGAACGTTCTCATACTATTAGTAAATTGAACAGATCGATCAATACACTCCTTATACATATCGGGTTCAATTTCATCCTTCACCACACATTTTTTTATGCCCTTGGCTTTCTTGATAACTGATCCATCATCCGCTACAACCGAATACATCTTCGAGCGCAAGCCGCAGAATTGTCGGATCGGTTTACATCCGAGCTCACTTTTCATGTATCCTGGCACTTTCTCTATCGATTTATCGTACAATGGATGATCTTTTGGAAAATTACTGCGGTCATGTACATTATCATCCATACAAGCGATAAAATCCTCGCATTCTACGTGGAGAATGAATGAATCGGTATCAGTATATAACAACCTGCATCCATATTTTTTCTTGTAGTGGTTGTAATACAAATCATACATGAGATACTTGGATAGGTCGAGAATGGCCATCCCGATATAGATAGGTTTATTGAGCACAAGCTTATTTTTTTTGTAGTGAATCGCTAGAAGTTTCTCGTTGATGATCATATGATCGACATAAGCCGGTTTGTTTATTAGTTTGCGTGCCTTGTCCTCTTCATCTAACTTGAATAATTTGATATTCGTTCTCATTCTGATATTTTCCATAGTTTTACCAAATACCGAGTTGTTCATTAATTTATACAGATCTTTATCGGCATCGTTAGTAGCGGCTTGTCTCAGTTTGGTGTTCATCAATATATAGGGCGCCATCCAGGGACTTTGATTAAACTTTAACACTTTTGTGATTTTAGTTACTTTCATGCCAAGTTGCGTGTATAGCTTGAGATTTCTATAGTGAACGACATAACCAACCTTATTCCATAGATTCGGAACTAATTTTCTCGTTTCCTTTCCGCGCATCTCGAGTTTTTCACGAAGGCGTCGTTGATAGGGTGAGAGGTTTTCGAGTTTTATTTCTATTTTCTCAGGAGCTAGGGGATAATCGTTATGTTCGTCGTGTAATTCCTCAGGGTACTCGATATCACACTCCACAATATATCCCGTCTCATCATCGTCGGGGTGATTTAGAATCTTTTCGAGATTGGCATCGTTATCCCAGATAAATCCACCAGTGGGTAAAGCTTGTAACATCGCCCAACCATACAAATTGTTCGCGTCGAGATACATGATATACGAATCCGTTTTTTCAGGTCTGTAATCTTTCATATACTTGTTATTAGCCTCCGCGTATCTTCTTACAGTCATACTGATTCCACCGCGTATTCCCGCCTCTATCATGTTATATTGTTCGATATCCGTCAACAGTTCGAGTTCTATTCCCGTACTCTTGAGTAAAGCATCCCAAGACATTCCGGGAAGCGTGTAATAATGAACAGGATCGAGATTATGAGTTCGCAAACACGTATTTCTAAAATTCTGGAACACATCGGCAAGTAACAACACATCAGTGACTAAGTACAGATCATTATAATCACCTAGATTCTTACATTTAAACTTCTTCCACACATTCTTGGCATGCTCGTGGTCACTTTCTGATATATCCGTGTTGTTAAGTTTACTAAAGAAATGACTTTTCTTTGGTAGTTTCGTATCTTCGTATTTACTCCAATCGGTAATATATTCGTACGGAAAGACTCCTTTTCTCGTAACGAGCTTGAACTCCTCCTCATCTGTGAAATGTTTGCGCGTTAAAAACTTCTTATCATCCGGAAGGTTCTTCGCAAGCTGGTCGAGACTCGAACTCAGGAATGCGAAACTATCTAAAAACTTCAACCTTCCCCAACTGAATGTGATGTACTTCTCTTTATTATTCGCGATACACGTAATTCTACCACCACCTTTGTTCGCGAGCTCCGAAATGATCGCGTGAGAGTCGTAACCTTTGAGGTTGTGAAATAATATCGGCAACACAAATTCGTCGGGTTTTATTCTCAATTTAAGATTACACGATGCATGCGCGGCACCTCTATAGTTCCCTGTGATATGGTCATGATCTCTTACTTTATCATTTGCGAGTAGTTCCCCTCTACATATCCAACAAACTCGTTCGTTTTCAAACGATTCGTTATCTTTTTTGGTCATCTTTATTGGAACTGGTTTTTTCAATTCCTTGACAGTATGATAATATATTCTTTGAAGTTTTTCGAGAAAATGACTGACCGCATTCTCACCACGAAATAGTTGCGGTTTGTATGCCCTTCCATCAGACCTAACATGCACAAACCCGTATGACGAGATGATGTGTTCGCTTTCTTTGATGGTATTATTCGAATGGGAATCGTCTTTTATTTCTTTACAAATCGCCTCAAAATCAGCATATATCACATCACTAACTTGCATTTGTTTTTGAAAATTGGTAAATTTGATCATTTTTGTCTTCTCCGATGGCATCTCAACGCGAGAATAGTTCTTGTGGTTGATCTGCGCGCATCGCTTAATATGTTCTTCTAAAAGTTCTGATGATGTTGTACCTGTCAAGCAATACTCACAAAAGTACATGGCTGCTTTGTGTTTGTTTGTATTACTCAGTAGTCTGTTAAAATTCTTAATATAAGTATAATGTTGTCCACCATTTTCATTTTCTATAATAAGAAGTTTAATACGCTCCATGTTGGTGGGTTGTTTTGATATTCTTGCGCGTTCAATCGTTTTATTTTTTAAATAGTATACATTAATAGCAATATTATTTTGAGTCTCGATCCTTGTAATTTGTTTTATTGGTGTAGGAAAGTCAATATTTTCAAAATTAAACCCATCATCAGAAGGATAGGAATAAGTTAAATTAGAATTCGCTTTTGCTGGAAACTTGTGTGCACGTAAACAATGTCTTATACATTGATCATCTTTATTTTTAATATTAATCACAGCTCTTTTATTTTTTAACCACTGTGGTGATTCAATAAAGGATCCTGGAGATGTAATAGAAACTCTATTCACCCATAAACTAAAGATTCTTTTAATGAACCATCCTGAACCTTCATTTGTAAAATTTTCTATTTTTAACAAAATCTGTTTTATTTGTTTTTCAATATCTTGATCATCAACAACATCAATAATACTTTGATATTCCGATCGAAATACAGCTACAGTAGTATCATTATTTTTAATTTGACCAAACTCCACCGTTAAAACAATATTTTGTTTGGTCAGTGGAATAGCTCTTTGGTTAATAGTGTCCACTTTACTCATCATAAACGAAAGCGGATCTATTTCATTTGGAAGAGCCGCAAGTTTATAATTTTTAATAATACTACCAAACTCCTCCGTGGATTCAGCTTTATGTTGTAGTTGACGTATATTTTTAATAAGTTCATCTTTTTTCATTCTACTAAAACCACGAATTTTGAGCTTTCGTGCAATATCTTTAAGCGTAGCATTGGTCTCCCCCTCCAAAGCATCAAACCCCAGTGCTTTAATCAACTCAGTTTTATTCATAGATTCATGATTAGGAATCTCTTTTCTTGAAGCGAGATCACGGTAATACTTTTCAGAATACCGTTGCACCATTTTTCTCTCTATATATACTATTATATTTTTTTCTCTAATAGGATTTTTTTTTACAAGTTGATCAATCTCTGAATCCAATGATTACTCCACCAAAGGGTGGAATATACCCTCTTGAATAAGTTTCAAAAGGGTCAATTTCATCATCGTCATCATCATCATCCTCAGAGTCGCTTGAATGTTCTCCACAATCGGGTATAGGATCAATCTTTTTCTCCATGGGAGGAGGCTTCTCTTTTTTATGCTTACATTTACAACAAATAACATACTTCGTACGTACATAAAGGTTGCATTTTATACAAAGTACTGGAAGTGACATTCCTTTTCTATGACATTTAATATGATCTTTACAATAGAGCCCCATGCAAGCTCGACCGCATACTCTATTTGTTTTAACTTGGGGGTACTCACAAATGTTACGCGGAAAAGGCATTATTTTTTCTATATATACAATATAATCTTTTCTCTAATAGGGTGATCACAATCTTCGCGCGCGCGGGAAGCAGGCTGTGCGCGGGACCACTCCCACTACACACGCCGTGCGGTCGCTAGCACACACGGGGAACGGGGCGACCGTTTCGTAACTGGTTATAACTGGTTTTAACTAGATTTTTTTTATGATGCTTGAGGGCGGTATTGCGCGGTTTTGGGCTGGGGTCGGTTGTATATAGAACCCCCATGACCGTTTCGCTCCCCCCATACACATATCCAACCATTTTTTTTTTTATCTTGTGATTTGGCTCTCCATACACATATAACTTGTTTTAACTATATATATATTTTTTTATGCTTGAGGGTCATATTACTCCAACATACACAGGTTTTGGCTAAATTTTTTTTATGCTTGAGGGCCTTAACACAAGCTAATACGCCCAAAAAAGTTGTATATAGAACCCCCATCTCTTATACTACTCACACACATGCCTCCTGCATACGTGCACTTGCCAGCTCCCACAGCATACATTCACATGTGCAAACGTACACTGTGTTAAAAGCCAAATGATATGAGCATGACTACTTGATAATGTCTGTGGTAACATGATAGACTGATTTTCAGAACAGTAAATGCACAAGGAGAAAGTGGTTAAATATTGGCCACATCACTAAAAATCTTTCCCATGCAGTAAAATCTGTTTGAATCAATAAAAATATGGTTTGCTTACAAGATACAAAAAGAAAAAAGTTGAAAATGAAGTAAATGGGTTCTTGTAATTCTGAATGTATTTTCGAACTTTCTATTTTTTCAACAAGCTATCAAACTACTACTGTAATTTCATCTGAAATGAGAAAGGCGTAACTTGATCCATACTAATTACGCCCAGGCCAGAACTACCTATCTGTTTTTACACATGTAACTAAAATGTACAGAGCATCAAATAAACAATGAATTAACTGTTGTATCGAGTCGGTCCAGATGCAGTATGAAGGCGAATGGAAAGCAGTCCACCTGAGGATAAGATAAATAGACTGGAGGCAGACAATTTCTTGTCGGCAAGTTAACTATGAAAAGAAAAGCATCATGTAGATAGATGTTCCATGAGTACAAAGATTTGACACAATACTGCACAGCCTTAAGATGATGACATCAGCACACATGCATGGATATGTATTTATTTCTTTGACAAGAATACCATAACATAACACGCACTTGTATACAGCACATGAACTGAAGAAAGCGACTATTTTGTAAGGGAGGCAACTTGCTATAAAATCTGTTGGATGGGTTACGTCCCTTGTGCCATAAAAAAGGCTTCGAGTTCTGGTACATGGTTTCTAAATAAAGTGTAAATTACACTACGCGAATCAACTTTCGATCCACCTTATTGGATGATTCTTACCTGAGGTCATCTAACAGCTATTTAGAACTAAATGTTGTAACTCTAAAATGTATTAATGATACAATTTGGTTCATATTTGTTGCCGATCAGTTGAATGCCCAATGACTCTTTCATTTGGGTTTAATTTGGACACCGGCATTGGGTTATTCGATGTAGGTACAACTGACTCCACATGAATAACAATACAAACATGGACAGCGAGGATGCCGATTTATTTTTGATGCCAGAAGAAACAGTGAACTCAGAGCTATATGCGAGTAGAGTTTACGTGTATGTATGTTCACTGTTGCCTGTGTATTCGTGGGTGTTAATTTGTGTCAGTGCCGCCGACGGTGTGGTGGTAGTTTGTTAAATGATAAGAAAAAATCCCAGTCCGAATTCAGTTATGGCTCATATCACAATAACGACAAGAAAACGACAAATAACACGAACAGAAAACATGGCTGCATAAAAAAAAGTACTGCCGGTACGGCATTGTTGCTTCAGTAACCGGCTGTGTGCACCCCAGAGCAGAAACACACAGCAAACAGAACCTGCAGGGTACACAAGCGCAAATTATTTCAGTTCCCGGTCAGGTAAGTACAATTCGTTTTTCAACACACATATTCACCCCCCCCCCCCTCTCCCCGCCCCCACCTGCCACACACAGTTGTTTTTGTCTCTCTCTTCGTTAAATCACTGTCTGACAAAAGCTGCCCTCTCCTCTCGTCAGTGTTAATTCGTTTCTTCACGTTTTTAGTTCCTCTCTCCGTTATTTCACTGTCTGACAAAACCTGCTGTCTCCTCTCGTGTTAATTTATTTCTTCACGTTTTGTGGGGGACGAGATGCAATCAATGAGATGGTGTCTTTACAGAGAAAAAAAATCAGCGCTCAGAAGTTTGTGCAAGTACAAAATGGATATGGGTCAGTTTCAGTTTCAGTATGGGTCAAGATAAAAGGAGATGTAGGCTGTCTTCTAAAACAGGAGTGTGGCCAGCAGTGCAGACTCGTCAACCAGAAAGGTACAGGGGTCCCCCCTGAGCCTCGGTCTAATCCATCATCGCATCACGTCACTCATGACGACACGCAACAAGACGAGTCAGCGGGAACTGTGGGTGTGTGTGTGAATGCCGTGTGGGAGAGGTGTGTGTGTGTGTGGGGAGAGGGGTAGGGAGGTGGGGGGTTAGGGTAGAAGGAAAGAGGAGGCGGGGGATGGAGGGTATGGTATGCCATGGTGGTGGGGGAAGAGACAAAGACAGGTGAACACAAAACACTGGATGCCTGCATATACATATGCCCTTGTTATACAATCAGCAAGTGTCGCCCGCGAAACGTCGTCAGTCAGTGGTGAGGGTTTACGACTGACAGCTAGGAACGGATGGTGTAGTGTGTGTATTATGTACAGTGCGCTGTGGCGTTTCGGTGGGGGAAGTGCTGCAGTTGTAGGAAAAACAGTTGTTTTTTGTTTGCGGCGAGTGTGTAGAGTTAACCCGATACCCGATACAACAGGCCAGTGACAGTGAAAAAGACATTCACAGAGTGATGAGACTGTGCCACTGATGAGATTTTCTTATAGTATTTGGAGTTGCAAGTTTCGGATATTTTAATCATCTCATTATTGGCCCGGCAAGGTCATTTTAGAAATATGTTTTATAATAATCATCATCAGTAGTAGATGTCACTTGTCGAAAACTGTCATTTAAAAAGACACACACATATATTGCTTGTTGAAGAACGTCAACAGCCTAAACAGTCTGTAATTGCTGTCGAAAATGCGTGTCCCGATGCTATCATTACGCTATCAGTTCTAGTTGTATGTGAGAGAACCAATGCGAGTTGGTAATTCGGGTTTGTGTGTCTGTCAGCGATGACTATCTGTTTCTGAAGCGATGCACAGTCATTAGCAAATTATTCTCTCTTTAAGTCTTTCTTTCTTTCCTTACTCTATTTTAGGTGAATTTTTTTCAAGTGTATATCTTTCTTTCACCCTTTCCTTATTTCCTCATTCGCATTGTTTCTTCAGTCCATTCATCATTTCTTTCTTTCTTGAATCTTATTCAGTTTTCATGAGGTGTTGAGGCA
>NC_134893.1:20211836-20224336 GCF_041734735.1 Babylonia areolata | reverse complement strand
CAAATAAAATACATGTTGCCCCTTGCGAAAACAATGCCTGGATTGTACAAAGCTCTCTCCTTCTCTCTTTCATTAATTCTGTGTATCTCTCTGTGTCTGTGTAACCTACGTGACGGTGTTTGTTCTTCTCCACACACACGCGCGCGCGCGCGCGCACACACACACACACTGACACACGCGTGCGCGCGCGCGCACAACACACACACACGCGCTCGCGCGCGCACACCACACACACACACACACACACACACACACACACGTGACACACACAGAGGACACACAGGACATGAACATTAAACACGGCGACACGAACTCGACGTGATTTATTATGTAGGCTATAACCTATTTTGCACACACACACACACACATACACACATACACACACGCACGCACACACACACACACACACACACACACACACACACACACACACACACACACACACACACACACACACACATACACGCACTGACGCCGGCACGCACACTCTGACATACACACATCCACACACATGACACACACATACACAGAGGGCACACACACACTGACACACACGCACACGCACACGCGCGCGCGCGCGCACACACACACACACACACATACACGCACTGACGCGCACACACACACTGACATACATACACACACATGACACACACATACACAGAGGGCACACACACACTGACACACACGCATACACACACACACACACACACACACACACACACAGAGGACATCAACATACACAGCGGCGACACCATGCGAACTCTCCCTGAAACATCGTATATATATATATATATGTAGGCTAAAACCTATATTGTGTAATGTTAGCACGTGTACACCGTCACTTTCATGGACTCGGTTTTGTGTGTGCGCGCGCGCGCGTTTGTATGTGTGAGTGAGTGTGTGTCTGTGTGTGCGCGCTCGTGCGCGCGTATGTGCTAGTCGGTGTTGCTTGGCTGAAGTATATGTCAGTGTGTGTGTGTGTGTGTGTGTGTGTGTGTGTGTGTGTGTGTGTGTTGGTGTGTTTGTGTGCTGTAGTGTATGTCGGTGTGTGTGTGTGTGTGTGTGTGTGTGTGTGTGTGTGTGTGTGTGTGTGTGTGTGTGTTGGTGTGCTGTAGTGTATGTCGGTGTGTGTGTGTGTGTGTGTGTGTGTGTGTGTGTGTGTGTGTGTGTTGGTGTACTGTAGTGTATGTCAGTGTGTCAGGGTGTGTATGTGTGTGTTTGTGGGAAGTGTGTGTGTGTGTGTGGGGGGGGGGGCGGGGGGGGGGGGGGGGGGGTGGGGGGGGGGGGTCGGGGGTGCGATGCGGGTGTGTGTGCTTCGGAGTGGGACCCGGAATGGAGTGTATGTGTGCACGCGCTCGCGCTCTGACAATTTTGGAATGAATAAAATTTGACTTTCTTTAAAAAAAAAAACATGTGCTGGCAAAAGAAAAGCCATGACAGATGCTCCAAGCCAGCCAAGAGAACGTTGTTATGGCTTTACCGCATTTTTGTTTTCAACCTTTTCAAGTCTTACAACATGTAGATTTTTTTTTTTTTTTTTTTTTTTTTTTTTTTTAGATAATGAACAACACGCGGCTTTTCGTAGTCGTGATAAATGGTGTGTGCGTGAGGTACATTTTCTTATGTTTGCGGAAGAAAAAAAAAAGAAGAAGGAAAAAAGATGGAATGTTAAATTCGTTAGGAAAGTAAAATGCCTGCAGGATGATTCCCTAGACGTTTGTAATCTATGCTTTTGCTCACCACGTCGAATTAATGCGTTTGTTGACTTGGTTTTTTGTTGTTGTTGTGATGTTTGCTTGATTTTCGTTTTCATTTTGTGCACAGTATACAGATTAAGAGAGCCATTCAAACAGACACACGCACAGAGGTACACACCTGGCACGCACACACGCACGCACGCTCGCGCGCACACACACACATACACACATACATATTATACAGGACATCGTGTAGTGGTGTGATGTGTCACTGACAGGTGTGATGGGGGACAGTGTGGACACAGACCTGGTCACACACACACACACACACACACACACACACACACACACACACACACACATTATACAGGACATCGTGTAGTGTTGTGATGTGTCTCTATCATACGCTGACAGGTGTGATGGTGGACAGTGTGGACACAGACCTGGTCACACACACACACACACACACACACACACACACACACACACACACACACACACACACACACACACATACATATTATACAGGACATCGTGTAGTGTTGTGATGTGTCTCTATCATACGCTGACAGGTGTGATGGGGGACAGTGTGGACACAGACCTGGTGGGGATCGTGGTGGCCGCAGTGTGTGTGGCCATTCTGCTCATCGTCCTCGTCTCCTTCCTCACCTTCTGCTGCTTCAGGTCAGTCAGTCAGTCCGTCTGTCCGTCTGTCTGTCTGTCTGTCTGTCTGTCTGTCTATCTTATTGCTCCCCTGTCTGTCTGTCTGTCCACCTGCCTGTCTGTCTGTCTATCTTATTGCTCCCCTGTCTGCCTGTCTGTCCGCCTGCCTGTCTGTCTGTCTATCTTATTGCTCCCCTGTCTGTCTGTCTGTCCACCTGCCTGTCTGTCTGTCTTATTTTTCCCCTGTCTGTCTGTCTGTCTTATTATTTCCCTGTCTGTCTGTCTGTCTTATTATTCTCCTCTCTGTCTGTCCGCTTGCCTGTCTGTCTCTCTCTCTCTGTCTTATCATTCCCCTGTCTGTCTGTCTGTCCGTCTGTTAGTACCTCTTTGTATTATTCTTCTGTTTGTCTGTCCGCCTGCCTGCCTGTCTGTCTCTCTGTCTTATTATTCTCCTTTTCTGTCAGTCCGTCTGTTAGTACCTCTGTGTATCATTCTCCTGTCTGTGTCCGCCTGCCTGCCTGTCTGTCTCTCTGTCTTAATGTTCCACTGTCTGTCTGTCTGTTTGCCTGTCTCTTTCTCTCTTATTCCCCTGCCCGTTCGTACACACGTCCGTTTGTCTCTCTCTTATTATTCTATTGTCTGTTCGTCTGTCTGTCTGTTTGCCTCATTCTCCTGGCTGTACTGACATAGCACCACATATAAGTACAGTAAAAAATTCATGTAAGCAGTATGATTATTCTAGCTTTTTGTTAGGTATGGTATTAGTCAGCCTCACGTTAATAGCTGTAAAGACATCTGTCACATATATATATACTTACTGACTTATCAGAATAGGACGTTGTGTATGGTTTTCTGGTTGGCTTGCATGGTTGTCTATAACTGTGGTATGTCGTGACATGTTGTAAGTTTTAATACAATTTGAACCATCCTCTCATTCGGTCTACAGCTCGTATAATTATCTGTTTGTAGACGCCGGTTTGGTTTGGAAACGTGAACAACTTACAATGTACATATATCAGGACAGGATTTTGCATAGGATTTTCTTGTTGTCCTGTTCATCTATAACTGTTTTGTATTGTGACATGTTCCGAATAAAATAGTACTATTTAAACCAAACGTGACTAACTGCAACTATGCTCCCCTTATCATCATAAAAGCTGTTTTATTTATCCATTTTATCTATTTCCTTAATCATTTAGTTATCGAACCTTTCGTTCATTCGTTCATTCCCTTATTCATCCGTCTTTCAATGCTCCTACAACGTATTATACAAGTTGCTTTATTTACTCATTTTGTCTGATTTACTTGATAATTTATCTGTGTAACCATTCGCTCATTCGTTTATTTACTTATCTATCTGTCCCTCAATGCTCCTAACCCCCCCCCCCCCAAAAACAAAAACAAAAACAAAACAAAAAATTTAAACCCCAAAAACGCCAGGGGAGTGGAATTTGACCGGGACTCAGTAGCGGGGCGGAAGAATTCGGGCAGCTTGTCGACCAACAACAACAGTGGTCCTCCGCGCTGGACCTCCAACATGGCGGCGGCGGCGGCGGGGACCTCCCATTCCCACCAGCACCAGCATCCTCGGGGTGGCGGGCACGGGTCGGGGCCCAGCGCCGTGCCAGTGTACAGCATGGCCACTGTGACGGAGCCCGTGCTATACGCCCTGCCCTCCGGCACTGGATACATCCTGGGACAACACTCCAGGCTGAGAGAGTCGGACAGAATGAAGGTAATGACAAAAGATGGTGATGATGATGATGATGATGATGATGATGGCGATGATGATGATAACAATAGTAAACTTATTGACAATAAAAAAAGCAACAATAACAGTGACAACATGACTGAGCAAGAAAGAGCAACAAGAACAAGAGCAAGAAGAAGAACAACAACATGATAGCAACAAGAGGAATCACAATGACAATGATGATGATGATGATGATGATGATAAAAACAACAACAACAACAATGATATTAATAATAATGATAAAAATGATAAAAAATGATGGTGATGATGATGATAACAACACCACCAACAACAGTGACAACACCAACAAGAACAAGAGCAGCAGCAACAACAACAATCATCATCATCATCATCATCAATAATCATAGTGTATTTGCGCAGCGGTGCTGCCTGTGCAGAAACAAATCACGCTTTGTGTGTGTGTGTGTGTGTGTGTGTGTGTGTGTGTGTGTGTGTGTGTGTGTGTGTCTGAGATGTTAATAGGTATGGAATGTTGTGCTGTACTGTGCCATGTTTTTATGCTGTCATAATTTCCTCTTTTTTTTTTTTTTTGAAAGAAACCTTTTCCTTCTTTCTGTCTGTTAGTTTATTAGTTTAGTTTATCGTATGATGTCCTGTTTTCTCTAAGTTATTTTCTTAAAAACCAAACCAAACAAAACAAAACCAGACTTTCCTTTTTCTAATCTGCTTTCTTTGTGACGCTGCCAGTACCTACGCCAAGAACAACACCTGAGACAAACGCGAGAGCAGGAACCTCCTCACACCCAACAACAGACTGCCGTGTCACAGCCTAACGGTCACGTGGTCAAAGATTTGCCTCCTTCCGCTGTCAGTTACAGAGGTGAGCCTACACTGACGTTCACGCAGCGCAGAATGGTGCTACGTGAGCATATATTTTCTAGAAGATATTAGTTTAGTTAGCTTCGTTGCATGACCGGTAGATCTGTTAATCTTAAGTTGACGATGATGATGATATGGATACTTACATACCGCCTATCCTCGGTTGGATATCAAGCTCTAAGCGCTTTACAAACTTGGGGTCATTTGCACAACAGGCTGTCTACCCGGGTAGAGCCGATTGACGGCTGCCATTGCCAGTGTGCCGTGCGCTCATCATTCGTTTCCTGTGCCATTCAATCAGATTTCAGGCACGCACACATACACACTCACACATATATGTAACATATCATGTGGGCAGTGTCCATCAAGTACAATTTTACTGAACCATCCAGCCTCGGATCATAGATCTGGTGTCAATTATTCATAGACCTGATGTCGGTGGTTCATGGACTTGATGTCAATAGTCTATAGTCTTGATGTCAATCGTTCATAGGCTTTCTTTCAGTGGTTCATAGACACATCAGAATAGTTCATACACTCAGTGTGTATTATTCAAACTGTCTGACAGACACTCTTTACTGTGTTGCAGCTGTCCACGCGTACCAGTCACGAGAACACCTGACGCCACAGTGGTCAGCGCTATTTTTTTTTTTAGCATCTCGTTTTATTTCTTTTTTTTTTTTTCATTCCGTCTTCGCTGCATTGCAATTTCCAGCGAGACAACTGAATGCACATGCGCTTACACACACACTTACATGTGCATGTATATGCCAGTGCTTAGATGTCTTATTGAATTCCTGCTGTACTTGTGTTGAAAATGATTTTTATGTTTGTACTTTTGTATATATACTCTCCCACTAATATTCCTTGTGACCCTGATGCACCAGTTTAAAAAGACGTATTCTGTTCCACCCAACGCTCAGCTTATATCACAGTTTGACAGAAGTTTACATTTGGGCCAACACTGAGCAAAGTGAGAGCTATAATTTTATGATCAATGGTTTCAGTCTTCATTACAGTGAATTCATTTACAGCTTAGGCTTTTGTGAAGGACTATAACTCTCAGACTAGGAGGCAAGATTGCACTGGCTCTTAGTACTGCAGCCTTTTGGGCTAGTTGGCCTTTGGGAACCATCCCAACGCCAACTGTCCTAAACCCTCATGGCCGAGAGAGTAAGGATGTAACTTGGGCAAGACACTCTCCACCATAATCAAATTCTAGCCCTCATAATTGGGGCAGCTGTTGCCTATTCTGATGTTCTGATGGTCATAGTCGGACACGGCTGACTATCATACATTCTATTCCAAAATTGATGCATATTCCCATATATTCACCTTATCAATACATAGTTACAAATACGAGTTCTTACGGTTACTTTACACTCTAGTTCAGATCAGAGCTAACTGCCAGACACCTTTTATCTGCCTGTCTGCCTGTCTGTCTGTCTGTCTGCCTGCATTGTCTGTCTGTCTACCGACCTACGGACCGATCTATCTGTCTATCCATCGATTCCATTGATCAGAGCAGGATATACTGAATACAGTGTTGTTTGTTGTTCCACAGGCTTATGAAGAGTTACGTGGAGACTGTGAGTACACTGATTCTCTCTGTCGCTGTTTCCGTCTCTGGTTTTCCTTTCTCTGGTTTCTTTTCCGTGCTTCATTGTTTGCCTATTTCTTCCACGTGTGATGTGTTAAACCTTTGTATCCATTATTACAACTCTTTGTTTATTTACCTGCCTGCAAACCTGTCTGCCTGTCTGTCTGTCAGCCTCATTACCCGCCCTCGTCCATGTGAGTGCTTTTTGTGACCGGGTGTGCGAGATTTTATTTTTGATTACAAATTTGTTCAGTTTCATCAACATAACTTGTCACGTTTCTTTTATTTCCTTGTACTGAGATTATGTTCGCGTTGTCTGGGCGGACTTGGAATTAGTGCAGAGCACACTGTCCATCATTCATAATAATGTTGTTTTTTTTGGGGGGGGTTATCACTCGCTGACTCCGAGTCGCTTACTCACAAAACAAACATTGTAATGCCAACACTGACAAAACAATCAAAATGTGAATGCGCTAGTATGTGTATGCGTGCACCCACAGGAAAAAAGCCTGGACATTCACGAAGAAGACGACGAAGAAGACAACACAGGGGAAGGCGGCAAGAAGACGTCCTCAGTCCCCTTAGGACCTCCTCCCGCCACGACACAGCAGCCACCTCTGTCCTCCTCCCCGCCTCAGCAACATCAACCACTTCAACCTCAGCCTCAGCCTCAGCCTCAGCCTCAGCCACAGGGACCACGTGTGGTGCTGCCGCGGGGTGCCAGGGTCCAGGTGTCGCCCAAGCACAGCAAGCTGGACTCTCGGGACGTGCTGCACGTGTCGGAGGAGTTCACCATCGTCGACTTCCTGGACCCTCTGCAGCAGGGACAGGGCGGCCAGCGGCAGCAGCAACAGCTTCAGCGTGGGGATCAGCCGTCTTACAGGTGTTTTGTTGTGTTGTATTGTATTGTATTGTATTGTATTGTACGTATCTTATCGTATCGTGTCGTATCGTATTGCATTGTATCATGTATTGTGTTTTGTGTTGTATTGTGTTGTGCTATGTTGTACGGATGGTATTGTATTGTAGTACTGTATTGTATTTGTATTTCTCTTTTTTGTCACAACAGATTTCTCTGTGTGAAATTCGGGCTGCTCTCCCCAGGGAGAGCGCGTCGCTACACTGAGAGCGCCACCCACTCTTTTTTCCTTTCTTTCTGCGTGCAGTTTTTTTGTTTGTTTGGTTTTTGTTGTTTGTTGTTTTGTTTTTCAGTCCTATCGAAGTGGATTTTTCTACTGAATTTTGCCAGGGACAACCCTTTTGTAGCCGTGAGTTCTTTTACGTGCGCTATCCATTGTATTGTGTTGTGTTGTACTGTGTTGCATGGATGGTATTGTGTCGTATCGTATCGTATCGTATTGTGTTGTGTTGTACTGTATTGTATTGTACTGTGTTGCATAGATGATATTCTATTCTATTACATGTATTTTATTGTATTGTGCTGCATGCATGGTATTGTATTGTATCATCTGTATATATTGTATCGTATTGTATTGTGTTGTATTGTGTTGCACAGTGGATGGTGTTGTATTGTATGTATCGTATCGTATTGTATTTTATTTTATTGTATTGTGTTGTGGTGTATTGTGTTGCGTGGATGGTATTGTATTGTATTATACGTATCGTATCGTTTCGTACTGCATTTCATTGCACTGTATTGTATTGTATTGTGTTGTATAGTATTGTATTACTTTTTGTCACAACTGAACAGATTTTCCCTGTGTGAAACTCGGGCTGTTCTCGTGAGGAAGAGCAAGGCAGCATTATGTAGCCGCCAGACCATTTATTTTTTCTTTCTTTTTTATGTTTACTTTTTATTATGACATTTTTTAAATACTATCAATTTGGATTCTTCCATAGAATGTCAAGTTACCAGGGACAACCCTTTCGTTGCCGTGGGTTCATTTACGTGCGCTAAGTGCCGCAAGCTGCAAAGGGGCAGGGGATTTCGGTTTATCGTCTCATCCGTTTGACTGGTGGGTATTGTCGTTGTTTGTGTCAGCACATCGATGATGACGATGAGGAGGTCAGTGACGATGAAAACTATAACAGAAAAGAAGCGACAGTTCCCCGCCGGCCCATGGCATATTCTTCTCTCCAGCGCATAATGCCTACAGGCACGCGCATATTCAATCGGATGCATGCACAAGAGCAGTCAGACGCGCCAGTGGATGCGTGAGCGTGCATAATTATTCAAACACGTGTGCAAGCACAATAAAACAACAACAACAACAACAACAACGATAAACAAGGAAAGAATGTTCGATGTGAGTCGCTCTGTCTTGTTTGTCTGTCTGTCTGTCTGCCCCCCCCCCCCTCTCTCTCTCTCTCTGTGTTTTATTTGTGTGCGTGATAAAACATCGCAGTTTGCACGACAAACGTGTCCACACCGACAACATTACCTCTCTTGACCTTTTACCACAAACTCCTTATCCGCTCCAGTCTCTCCTCTTCACAATACTTCCCCTCACTTGTAGTTACATTACCTCCCCTCATCTGTGTAACCCTCTCCTCCACAGTTACCTCCCCTCACCTGTGTAACCCTCTTTCCCCACAGTTACCTCCCCTCACCTATGTAACCCTCTCCTCCACAGTTACCTCCCTTCACCTGTGTAACCCTCTCCTCCACAGTTACCTCCCCTCACCTGTGTAACCCTCTTCCCCCACAGTTACCTCCCCTCACCTGTGTAACATTCTCCAACAGTTACCTTCCCTCACCTGTGTAACCCTCTCCCCCACAGTAACCTTCCCTCACCTGTGTAACCCTCTCCCCCACAGTTACCTCCCCTCACCTGTGTAACCCTCTCCCCAACAGTTACCTCCCCTCACCTGTGTAACCCTCTTCCCCCACAGTTACCTCCCCTCACCTGTGTAACCCTCTTCCCCCACAGCTACCTCCCCTCACCTGTGTAACCCTCTTCCCCCACAGTTACCTCCCCTCACCTGTGTAACCCTCTCCCCCACAGTTACCTCCCCTCACATATGTAACCCTCTCCCCCACAGTTACCTCCCCTCACCTGTGTAACCCTCTCCTCTACAGTTACCTCCTCTCACCTGTGTAACCCTCTCCCCCACAGTTACCTCCCCTCACCTGTGTAACCCTCTCCCCTACAGTTACCCCCCCTCACCTGTGTAACCCTCTCCTCCACAGTTACCTCCCCTCACCTGTGTAACCCTCTCCCCCACAGTTACCTCCCCTCACCTATGTAACCCTCTCCTCCACAGTTACCTCCCTTCACCTGTGTAAACCTCTGCCCCACAGTTACCTCCCCTCACCTGTGTAACCCTCTCCCCCACAGTTACCTCCCCTCACCCATGTAACCCTCTCCCCCACAGTTACCTCCCCTCACCTGTGTAACGCTCTCCCCCACAGTTACCTCCCCTCGCCTGTGTAACGCTCTCCGCCACAGTTACCTCCCGTCACCTGTGTTACCCTCTACCCCACAGTTACCTCCCCTCACATGTGTAACGCTCTCCCCTCCACAGTTACCTCCCGTCACATGTGTAACCATCTCGCCCACAGTTACCTCCCCTCACATATGTAACCCTCTCCCCCACAGTTACCTCCCCTCACATGTGTAACGCTCTCCCCTCCACAGTTACCTCCCCTCACATGTGTAACCATCTCGCCCACAGTTACCTCCCCTCACATATGTAACCCTCTCCCCCACAGTTACCTCCCCTCACCTGTGTAACGCTCTCCCCCACAGTTATCTCCCCTCACCTGTGTAACCCTCTCCCCCACAGTTACCTCCCCTCACATATGTAACCCTCTCCCCCACAGTTACCTCCCCTCACATGTGTAACTCTCTCCCCTTCAGTTACCTTCCCTCACATGTGTAACCATCTCGCCCACAGTTACCTCCCCTCACCTATGTAACCCTCTCCCCCACAGTTACCTCCCCTCACATATGTAACCCTCTCCCCCACAGTTACCTCCCCTCACATGTGTAACTCTCTCCCCTTCAGTTACCTTCCCTCACATGTGTAACCATCTCGCCCACAGCTACCTCCCCTCACCTGTGTAACGCTCTCCCGCACAGTTACCTCCCCTCACCTGTGAAACGGTCTCCCCTCCACAGCTACCACGCCTACCTGGAGCGTGACTTCTCCCGCACCACCGCCATCACCAAGTACAGCGCCCCCGGCCCCGGCAGCAAGCGTCCCCTGGCGGACATCAGCCAGAGCAGCAGCGGCATCGGTTACGTACCCCCAGTGTCCACCTCGACGCCCCGCTCCCCCTCCAGCGACCCGCCCCGTGACCGTGACCCCCAGCCTGACAACGCCGAGCACCCCCGGATGAGGAAGCCCAAGGAGGGGTCGGTGCGCATCCTGCCCGCCAAGGGTGCCGGGGGCTACAAGGGGGACTTCATGCTGTAGCCTGAGGGACACCCGGTGTGCTGCTCCTTATGCCGCCCTTTGGCATGTACTGCAGCCAACGGAGAACCGCCGCCACTCTTTGTCAGTCTGCTTTGGGGGACCACCAGTCTGAATGGTAACCCAGGTGTGCTTCAGTCGGGGTCTTGGCTGACTTCTCCTCCCCACCCTTCCGGCGTCTGCTCTGCCCCCGGGTGTGGTCCTGTACTGACACACAGTGATGTTGGGTTCATCTGTTGCTATTTCCCTAACAAAGCTGCGTTTTATTATTATTAAAAAAAAAAAAAAAAAAAAAAAAAAAAAAAAAAATATATATATATATATATATATATATATATATATATTACATTTTAACCGATCGGCTTAAAAAGGAGGGACGCAGTGGCGCAGAATCGCTAGGTGTGCCAGCTGCATTGCTCGGACGGAAGAGCCTAGTATGGTCGTAACCCGCTACTAACTGTGTGTAGTATGGAGCTGACCACATGGCGTAGTTCGGTCAACGTAGGCGTTTTAGTCACGTGTAACTGTCAAAAAGTTAGAACCAAGCAATGCAACTGGCTGGCAGCTGATCCAGTGGTCAGGTTTTGGCTTGGTCAATGTTGCGTCCTTGGGAAAGACGCTTTACTCCGATTTTTCTTACTGTTCCCAAGTGTGAATGGGTACATGACTTCCGTCGCGAGCCGGAGAAGGTTGATTGAAGGGGGCGAAAGGAGAGGATTGGGCCCAGCCTTTCTATGCCGAGCCATAGACACAGTGGACAATTAATTCACTGCCCCAAAATGGCTGTGAAAGGCTGTGTGTCTTTTAATTCAGTCAGACACTGATCGGGGCGACGAGCGATGGTGTTCAAGATGTATGGTGTGATTCCTAGCAGTCAGTATGATTAAATTGCTGAAGTATCAAGTAGAAGGAAAATCATTAGTAATGAATTATGTCTGATGACAGCTGCACCCCACATTCAGGCATTAGTTTCCTTTCATTGTCTCTCATTCCCGACCCCAAACTCCCACGTTCGCCAACTGCCCCTCCCACTCTTCACACCCAGTGTGTGTGTGTGTGTGTGTGTGTGTGTGTGTGTGTGTGTGTGTGTGTGTGTACGCTGAAAGAAATGAGTGCGTATAATGTCTGAATCACCTTGCTGTGAAGAGACAACAGACCACTAGCAGAATAAGAGCAATGGTGATGCCAGCATTGCAGCCAGAGAGGTAAGAAGGGCTGTCGCTGGGTTATGGAGTGTTTGGAGGACAGAAATTCAATTAATCTTCCCTCCCCCCCCCCCACCCCCCATCCCCCACTGCCACATAGATGTTTATGGAAACGATTGGAGGACGTGCATTTTCGTGAAGAACTTGACCCAGGAACGTATGAACACTTGGTTGTGGATACGGGCCTCTCTTTAGGATGAGAAAATGAAGACTTGTGGCTCAGTGGTTAGTGTGCCTGTCTAGGAAGCGTGAGGGAAACCAGGTACATGGTTTCAGCGCTGTACCAGTCTTTTCTTTCTTCTCCTCCCCCCGCCCCCCCCCCCCGCCCTCCATCCTTCGGTAGACTTGACCCAATGCTCTGC
>NC_134893.1:20196836-20206836 GCF_041734735.1 Babylonia areolata | reverse complement strand
CACACACACACACACACACACACACACACACACACACACACACACACACACACACACACACAGATTACAGAGAGGAGGGAGAGGGAGGATGAAGACGATGTCAGTGAATGTCATGGACGGGTGGGTATCTATCTGATGAGAGGGGAAAATAAAGAGACGTCACTTCCTGCCTGAGAGCACTCAGGTGCTAATTAGTCTAATTATTCCAGAGAGGCACATGCAAATGGGGATCAAAGGTAGAACATAAAAAAAGTGTTTAGAATCTAAAACTCGAGTTTGATTCTGATTTTGATTCTGACAGAGAGAGAGAGAGGAGAGAGAGAGAGAGAGAGAGAGAGAGAGAGAGAGAGAGAGAGAGAGAGAGAGAGAAGAGAGAGAGATAGCGAGAAGAGAGAAAGAAAGGGAGAAAGAAAGAGAGAGAGAGAGTGCGAGTGGGAAAGAGAGAGAGAAAAAGGAAGAGTGAAACAGAGAGAGAGAGAGACAGAGATACAGACAGAGAGAGATACAGACACACACACAGACACACACACACAGACACACACACACAGACACACACACACACACACACACACACACACACACACACACAAACACACACACACACACACACACAGATTTACAGAGAGGAGGGAGAGGAAGGAAGGATGAAGACGATGTCAGTGAATGTCATGGACGGGTGGGTATCTATCTGATGAGAGGGGAAAATAAAGAGACGTCACTTCCTGCCTGAGAGCATTCAGGTGCTAATTAGTCTAATTATCCCGGAGAGGCACATGCAAATGGGGAGCAAAGGTAGAACATAAAAAAGTGTTTTGAATCTAAAACTCGAGTTTGATTCTGACCGAATTAGAGATAGAGATAGAGACAGAGAGAGAGAGAAAAGAGAGAGAGAGAGAGAGAAACAGATACAGGTGCGAAGAGAGAGACAGAGACAGAGAGAGAGAGAGAGAGAATGAATGAATGGATGAATGGTTTATTCATTTTGGCCATAGCCCCTCATGAAGGGGTATTTGAACAATAAACACAATTTCAGGATAAATAAACAAGAGACAGAGAGAAAGAGAGAGAGAGAGAGACAGACAGACAGACAGAGGCAGATAGACAGAGAGCGACAAAGACAGAGACACTTTGACATTTTAATGTCATTGTCCATAGGTCCTTATGACGTAGGTGAATGCGTGAACATTTTTTTTCCATTGCATAACATAACACTAGAGTAACATGAATATGGTGAAAGTAAATACTGAAACAAAACAAAAAGAAAAAAACAAATCACTAATTGAAGAAAAATGCTAGCAACCAACAGGCCACCCAACACATTTTAACTCCGTTCATTTACCCATCAATGAAACAGACTCCATCATTGGTTACAGGGGAAAATATCAAATCTACCTACCTAACAGTTAGGGACTTTTCAGGTTCGGGACTTTTCAGCTTGGAATATACTTTCAAATGAATGGAACCAGCTGAACTTTATCTTAATTTCCATGTCTGAATGCTATTTTGTTTAAACATATCAAGCAGTCTGGATTTAAATTCTGAAATAAAAGTTTGCTCATACCCTACACCTTGACACTTCCACACAATTGCAAAATCATTTTGTGATAAAAGGTTTCTTACACAGAAACTGAGCCTAATTTTCTTTTCCTTTCTCTGGGTTAACATCATATCGTATGCCTGTTTACAAAGTCTACGCTGAGGTAATTTCAAACTTAATGCTCGATACGCTTTACATACGTTTTCATATAACTTTGTCTGAAGCATGTATTGAAACACCAAGAAAACGTTTAAATGCAAAAGTATGTACATTTTCCATCTGCTCATTTTTGTATAATCCCCTAATTTCAGCAGGCATAAAATGTAAGCATTGGTTCTATATGGACATCAAACATTCTCCAGAACACATTAACATCAATACAGTTTAACTTTAACATACAGACATGGACAGGGGGGACAGAGTAACAGAGTAAGGAATGAGACGGAGACGGTCCAAGATACAAGAACCATTCACAATGGATGCAGTGAAGAGGAGGGAAAGGGAGGTCACCTCTCACGTCATCCCTGACAGTCAGTGGATCACTGCAGCAATACATTCCACCCACCCTGGCTGACTTGTCACACAGCGTGGTGGTGGTGCTCTGGACACCCCTTCCTTGCCCACCCCACCAGTTCCATTCAAGGTGCCACGCTCTGTGAGTAGAGGCTTCTGTGTGTGTGAGAGAGGACGGGAAATGGGAGAAATGGACACCACACAGCAGTCTGCTTTCTCCACCCCACCCCCCTTCCACCTCTCCCAGCAGTCCCAGAGAGTGACAGAGCCATGGCAGAATCCCCAATGCCAGTCACGTAGCCGGCTACTGCTTCACTCTTGTTCAGGCCAATTACTGGCCTGTCCCCCAAACCCCCCTTCAGCCTGCTGCCCCTCCTACAGAGGGATGTGGCCTTCCTTCCCTGTCAATTTTCTCCTTGTTCTGGGCAATGGCTGTGATTTATGACCGTTTTATTCAGGGGAAAATGGCAAAATGGAAATTGATGGCATGAGATATTGTGTTGTTTAGGTCTTTTTGTCATGATCAGTGACATCATTGGTGGGCTTCTATTTCTGATTTAAGTTTATACTCGTATACACAAATACAGACACTCAGTATCGCATGTACGCATACGTGTATGTACGTGCACACACACAGACACAGGCACACACACACACACACACACACACACACACACACACACGCACGCACCCACACACAGACGCACAGAAAACAGACACACATAATTATACGGAGTCACTGTCTTACACACATCTACACAAGGTCACTGACTTACACACAGAGACATGCACAGACACACTCAAACAGACACAGAGAGACAGACAGGTGTACACACACACACACACACACACACACACACACACACACACACACACACACACACACACACACACACACACACACACAGAGGAATTGAAATAAATTCAGAGCAATACAGAATGCGCAGTTAACACGAATACCAAAGGAGTCATCTTTCACCACGCTTTTGGACAGCCAGTGGATTACATCAGCGATACATTCCACCCACCCCACACACTTCTCACGGCCTGTTCACTGCACGTCTTCCCCAGAGGAGGAGAAAGAGCATGAGGAGTAAGAGAAGTTTTGGAGAAGTTGTTAAGTCATGGCTGGGCCAGATTGGATGTTTTTATCTACATTCAGTTGCTGCTGCTTCGCTCTCCGGTTAGCCTGTGCATTGAGAGAGAGAGAGAGGTGGTAGAGAGAGAAAGAGAGGGAGAGAGGGAGGTGGGAGAGAGAGAGAGAGAGAGAGAGAGAGAGAGAGGGAGGTGGGAGAGAGAAAGGGAGGGAGGTGGGAGAGAGAGAGAGAGAGAGAGAGAGGGAGGTCGGGGAGAGAGAGGGAGGGAGGTGGGAGAGAGAGAGAGGGAGAGAGAGAGAGGGAGGGAGGTGGGAGAGAGAGGGGGAAGAGAGAGAGACAGAGACAGAGAGAGACCGAGAGAGATGAAACCAGGCAGACATACATACAGACAGACAGAGAAACAGACAGAGACAGAGAGACAGACATAGAAACAGAGACAGATAGACAGACAGACAGACATATGGACAGACAGAGACAGAGTGACAGAGACAGAGACACACAGAGAGACAGATTCAAAGGAACCAGAGCACAGTTTTAGAAAATGCACAGTGAACCAGGAGGAATAAGGAAGCCACTTTTCACCTCGTCATTGACAGCCAACTGATTGCAACGACAATGAATTCCACTCTCCTACCCCCCCACGCCCCACCCACCCACCCACCCACCCCGCTCTCTTGTCAGACAGCATGGTGGTGCCCCTGCACCCCTTCCTTACCCAGCCCACCACTTCCATTCAAGGTGCCAGGCCCTGTGAGTTGAGGCTGGTGTGTGTGTGTGTGTGTGTGTGTGGAGAGGAAGGGAAACGGGAAAAGTGGACACCACAACGCAGCAGTCTGCTTTCTCCACCCCCCCGCCCCCCCCCCCCCGCGCCCTCCCACCCCCCCCCCCCCCCCCCCCCCCCGCCCCCCCCCAGCAGTCCCAGAGAGTGACAGAGCCATGGCAGGATCCCCAATGCCAGTCACGTAGCCGGCTACTGCTTCACTCTTGTTCAGGCTAATTACTGGCCTGTCCTCCACACCCCTATTCAGCCTCTGGCCCCCCCTTTTTTTTTCTTTTTCTTGTGAGAGAGAGAGAGAGAGAGAGGGGTCCGGCCCTCCTTCTCATCCCGGGGTCTCTGGGGACTCTTTAAGCCCTGATTTATGATCATTGGATTCCAAAGGCTGGAGGATATGGAAATGGACTTCATGAGCGGTTGTGGCACTAGTTTTTTTTTATTTGTTTGTTTTTTGGTTGTTTTTTTTTGTTTTGTTTTTGATTTATGTTGTATTCACTGCTTCGCTGGCGGCATTCGCGTCACAGTCGCTAGGGGAGTGTCACCGGTGATTTGTTTTTATTTCGTTTCATGGTTCCCTCATGCAAGGTTTGTCTTTGGCCCCTTTATGAATACATTGTTGTTGTTGTTTTTTTGTTTTTTGTTGTTGTTTTTTTACTTTGACGTGGCGGTCTTCCCTTGTTTACTCCGTTATTGGACAGCTGTGGTTTTCGTTTCAGTTTCATGAAAAAAAAATCGTGATTAATATCCTCTTTTGTGTGTGTGTGTGTGTGTGTGTGCGCGCGCGCGCGCGATCCCATGGGTGTATGCGTGTGCGCATGCGCGCGCGCGTGTGTACGTGTGTTTGTGTGTCAGTGCGCGCGCGCGTGTATCCACGTGCATACATGTAGGTACGTGCATTTGTGAGTGTGTGTGCGTGCGTGTACGCGCGCGCGCGCGCGCGTGAACGAGCGAGTGTTGTGTTTGTAACATGCGCGTGCTCCTTTTCTGTTTGTATGTGCTTGAGTGCATTGCACACGCGCGTGGACGTATTTTCTTTTTGGTTCTTTTTGTTTGTTTGTTTGTCTCCTGTTTCTTTTTTTTTCTTCTTCCGTTGTAAGTGCAGAGTGTCTGCGGGCAGTGCCAGGGACCACCCATCCAGCCTCGTTATCTCACACACTGTTTTGTAAACCTCTTGTCACGTCTCCCCCGTTATCAGCCATTGCCGCTGGATCATGAAAATGCCGGGGCCAATGTAAGATGGGGGGGGGGATGGCTTTTTTTTTGTGTTTTGTGTGTGTGTGTGTGTGTGTGTGTGTGTGTGTGTGTTGTTTTTGTTGTGGTTGCTGCTGCTATTGAGTTTTTCTTTTCTTTTCTTTTTATCCCCTCCCCCCCCCCCCCCCTTCAGGAAGTGGCAGAGTTTGGGGGGGGGGGGGGGGGGGGGTGCCGTGCTGTGTGGCTGTGGTAGGGCGTTTTACCGAAGGCGGTTCTGATCAGGGATTTTAGCGTTGTTGCTGTTGTTTTCGCACCGCGTCCTAAAGTTATGGTCCTTGTGGCCCTTCTTTCGCCGTGTTTGTTTGTTTGTTTGTTTGTTTATTTGTCTCTTTTCGATCTGTTCCGTTTCGTCTCTTGTCTTTATCAATGCACGACTGCTTACACACACACACACACACACACACACACACACACACACACACACACACACACACACACACACACACACACACACACACACACACCTATGCAAGCATGCTTCTTCTTCCAGTACACACACATACAGACGCAGACACACAGACACACAGACACACACACACACACACACACACACACACACACATACAAGCACACACACATGCACACTTATGCAATCATGTTTCTTCTTCCAGTACACATACATACAGATGCAGATACACAGACACACAGACACACACACACACACACACACACACACACACACACACACACACACACAACCAACCATCCAACCAACCAACCAACCAACCAACCAACCACCAACTCAAGCTGAAACATTTAATGAAGGCAAATCGGAAAATAATTGAGCTGAACGATGGACGCTGAGGCCTGGCTCTGACTGTCCATCGGTGGTCATAATTAACCAGGAGGACGCTACTTCCTCCATCCTCCTTCCCTGTCTTCCCTACCCCTTCTTCTCCCCCACTCCCCTCCCCCCCCCCTCCTCCCCTCCCCTCCCCCGTCCCCAATCAGTGCCTCAGAGGAGGTATCAAGACCCAGGGAGGGTCAGGGAGAGGAAACAGTGCCCGGCGTGACAGTGCTATGAGGGGGTGGGGGTGGGGGTGGGTGGGCGGTCGGGGGTGGGGGTGGGGGTTGGAGAAGGGTTTGGCGGGCGGGAGGGCGGGGGGGGCGTGGGGGTGTGGGGGGGGGGAGGTTGGATGGTCGGGGCAAGGTCCATTCACTAGCACGTGCCACACGGTCAGTAATGAACAGCTGAAGGCATCGCCAGCTGACCTCACTCCTCCTGTCCTTCCCCTCCTCCCCTCTGACCTCCCAAGCCCCCCCCCCCCCCACCACCCCCTCCCCCGTCCCTCTCCTCCCTCCTTCTCCTACTCCCCCTCCCCCTCCCCAACATCCTTTTTATCTCCTCCATCTGCCTTATTCCTAAACCTCGCTTTCCCCGAGTCTCCCTAGCAGAGTGGAAGAAGAGGAGGAGAGAGGTCATTTTGTTGTTGCCATCCAGGGCAAGGTCACACCACTTCTGGAACATCTTTCCTCCTTGTTTTGAGTCCGACCATTGAAGAACGTGCTAACGCACCCTCCTAAAACCGAAGGCTGTCTTGCATGTTGCTATGCTTGAAAACAACAACAACAACCCAAAACCGACACCTACTTAAAAAAAAAAAATCTAAACGCGTAGTACCACCGACATAGTCAACCATTTAAAGGACTACTTGCACCCGAAAACAGAGTATGGCCGCCTAAATTGTGGGATCAAAACAAGCAATAGACGTAAGAAAAGCCTCCTGGTTGATACGAGTGAAGCAGGAATTGCAGCCCACTGACAAACAAACAAACCCCCTCCACCACCACCCTCAGAAGCAAAAAAAAAAACAAACCAGAACAACAACAACCACAACTACATCTTTTGTGCGTGTTGCATTTCGTTAGGTTGCGTTGCGTCGTGTGAAGCTACACTGCGTTGTGTTGCGGTGAATAGTGTCTTGTTGTGTCGTGTTGTATTGTGTCGTGTCGTGTCGTGTCGTGTTGTATCGTGTCGTGTTGTATCGTGTCGTGTTGTATCGTGTCGTGTTGTATCGTGTCGTGTTGTATCGTCGTGTGAAGCTACACTGCGTTGTGTTGCGGTGAATAGTGTCTTGTTGTGTCGTGTTGTATTGTGTCGTGTCGTGTCGTGTCGTGTTGTATCGTGTCGTGTTGTATCGTCGTGTGAAGCTACACTGCGTTGTGTTGCGGTTAATAGTGTCTTGTTGTGTCGTGTTGTATCGTGTCGTGTTGTATCGTGTTGTATTGTGTCGTGTCGTGTCGTGTTGTATTGTATCGTATCGTATCGTGTCGTGTCGTGTCGTGTCGAGTCGAGTCATGTCGTGTCGTGTCGTTTCGCGTCGTGTCGTGTCGAGTAGTGTCGCGTTGCGTTTGTGTTACGTTTTGTGTTGTCATGCAGGGCATTGTGTCGCATGGCATTGTAGGCTATCGCGAGAATATTTGGTGTGATTCATAGGGGAAAGGGCACTGGGCCTTAATCACTACAGCTTTGAACCTGGATGCATTCTGCCCGCTTTGAATCATCTGTCAGTGTTTGAATAGAAGCTCTTGGAATGAATGGCGTTAAGAGACGACCGGTCTTTATGACGCAGGCTAAAATTAAACACTTTAAACCCAAACCCCTTCGCTCACAAATCCCCTGTTATAAATATCATCCAACTCCAGAACGCAAAGGGATCTCACACACACACACACACACACACACACACACACACACACACACACACACATGCACGCACGCACGCGCGCACGCACGCACGCACGCAAAGACGTTCTGAGAAGCGGCCCAATCGGTGCTCCACTTGACAGAATTGCATCATCTGTAAAGAGGAAGCGTGGTAATTGGCAGGTTTTCATGAGCGCCGTAAAATCTGTCCGTGAGTGAGCTGTTCTTTTGTTTCCAAGAGCCTTCCTTGCCTTGGGCAGTCTGTGGGGGAGGCGGGGGAATGAGACAGAGAGAGACAGAGACAGTGACAGAGCCAGAGACAGAAACAGAAAAAGAGAGAGAGACTGACAGAGACAGAGAGATTAGCAGAGAGACAGAGACAGAAAGAGAGACTAACAGAGAGAGAGAGACAGACAGAGACAGAGAGAGAGAGAGTAGCAGAGAGACAGAAAGACAGACAGACACACACACACACACACACACACACACACACACACACACACACACACACACACACACAGAGTGCCAGTGCCAAAGACAGAAAGAGACAGAGACATGCAGAGTGAGAGTGACAGAGAGAGAGAGACAGAGAGAGACAGAGACAAAGAGAGAGAGAGAGAGGCAGAGGCAGAGAGTCTTGGGCATCAGTGATTTTCTTCTGGCATTTTCAGAGAAAGCAACCTTCCAATACGTGGAGTATCTTTCAGCTCCATCACTTTTTTTTCTGTATACCTTTCTTTTTCCTTTAACAACAGAACCACACGTTGGATATGACAAAAGAGTACTATAAAAATTGTAGTTATATATTGTATTTTAATGTATTTCTCTTTTTGTCACAACAGATTTCTCTGTATGAAATTCGGGCTGCTCTCCCGAGGGAGAGCGCGTCGCTACACTACAGCGCCACCCATTGTTTTGCATTTTTTCCTGCGTGCTATTTTATTTGTTTTTCCTATCGAAGTGGATTTTTCTACAGAATTTATGCCAGGAACAACCCTTTTGTTGCCGTGGGTTCTTTTACGTGCGCTAAGTGCATGCTGCACATGGGACCTCGTTTTATCGTCTCATCCGAATGACTAGCGTCCAGACCACCACTCAAGGTCTAGTGGAGGGGGAGGAAATATCGGCGGCTGAGCCGTGATTCGAACCAGCGCGCTCAGATTCTCTCGCTTCCTAGGCGGACGCGTTACCTCTAGGCCATCACTCTACGGTATATTTACTTCTTTTCCTTTTCGCGCGTGCAGCACAAATTTGTAGAAAATGTCACGAAACAGATGGAGCAGAGAGACAAAAGAAAAATCGCTTTTGCGTCGGTCCATGGGGTATCTAAACACAATCAACGCATCACTTATTCTAAAAACAATCGTCCATGCTAAAAGTTCTGGAACTGAAATGAAATTCAAAACAAAGCGATCTAAACAAAACAATTTAAACAGGCACTCGCGTATTCAACAAACGCCTGGCTTTTCACACGTTGTGCTATTGCAAATCAGCGATGTGGGGGAAAAAAGAAAAGAAAAAAAAAAGCAAATCGTGTTAATGCGTGGTCGAAGTGTAAAAAAAACCAAAAAAAAACAGCATCCTTTTGCCACCAGATTATTTCCATATTTTATATATATTTGCATAATTAATGGCCACGTTCTAATGAAAGAATATTTCAAGGAAATGCTTCCTCTGGAGAAAAAAGAAAAGTAAAGAAAGCATACCACAAACAGCGGCATATCCACAATATGTCAAATGGAATCCATTTCCTAATGTGCATTTAATATTCTTTATTGTTCTTGCAAAACGCTTTGTCTTCTGATCATCTGATCTCTGTCTGTGTTCAAGACATTCGTCGAATAAGAAAAATATAGTTTGGTTGCATGTTTAGTGATCTGAGAAGCTAAAGCGTCGATTCTTGGTGTGATATATGTAATGTCCTGTTTCACGCTCGATTAAACGAGACATTTATTACAGAACGCACTTTGGGAACGGTGAAACAACAATCTGCTATATGCATATCAAATTAGATGTGTTAGCACTTCTTTTATACTGATGTCTTTTACGATATTTAAATGTTTTTTTTTCTTTCATGTGGTTTTGTTTCTTTAATTTCACTTTAATTTTTCCTGACCTAATTTAACTCATTTACTTCAGTGAAATCTTGAGAACGTTTTTCTCGGTTATAGACACACAAT
>NC_134893.1:20174336-20176836 GCF_041734735.1 Babylonia areolata | reverse complement strand
CCCAAAGGAATTAGCATGCAAAATAATTCGGAATGCAAGAAATGTTAGGAAATTCCGAAAATTAGCTTGGAACAGATCTTAGGAACCAAACATGTGGACCCAAGTCGAAATCGACTTTGAATTGCTCTCTCTCTCTCTCTCTCTCTCTCTCTCTCTCTCTCTCTCTGTGTGTGTGTCTCTCTCACTCTCTCTCTATCTGTTTAATGTGTGTGTGTGTGTGTGTGTGTGTGTGTGTGTGTGTGGCATATAGATGGACACAAACACACACGCACGCACACATACACGCGCACTCACATATACATACACAAATATGCAGGCACGTACACATGCACACACACGTGTACACTCGGAAGAGAGTGAGAGAGAAAGAGACAGACAGAGACAGAGAGAATTGAAACTAACGATGTTCATTTTATAAGCTGATAACGGGCTGGGTCCACATGGTGGGTTCTTTGATCTGTTCCCCGCGTAATTCCCTGAATTTCTTAACTGTTCTTGTCGTTTGAAATCTCTCCGTGCCAATTTCTTTTAGCGATGCTACTTTCATTTTCAAAGTAATCTGTCTGAAGAGGCTAATCATTTCGTTAGCGGGTGCACATTCACGAATATGATGAAGGAACGCGTGTTTTACTGTCCGTGTGTGTGTTTTGTGTGGAGAGAGAGAGAGAGAGAGAGAGAGAGAGAGAGAGAGGACAGAGACAGAGACAGAGAGAGAGAGAGGGATGGGAGAGAAGGAAGGCTAGAAGGTGAAGAGAGCGAGAAAGAAAGAAAGAGATGATACATACATACATAGAGAGAAAGATACATAGAGAGAGAGACAGAGAGAGAGAGAGAGAGAGACAGAAAGACAGAAACAGAAAAAGAAAAAGACATAGAAAGGAGAGAATGAATGAATGAATGCGAATGTAGGGTGTCATTCATATTTCACCTCCCTCCATATTTCATACGGATTTTTAACTTGTTATATTTTTCAGGCGAATTTCTTTTATTGATAGAAAAACTGTGTTTTGTTGCAGCTTTTTCGATAAATTTCAGTATTTGGGTGATCAAATCACGAATGATAGTTAACAGATTCCTCGACAGAACGATGTGTGTATTGTCGCTTCACGGAAACATACCTGGGTTTGACCTGTATCTCCATACTTTCTCCAGAGATAGAGGCAGACAGACCAGAACATAAATGGCGTCTCATCTACTTCCGTTTCCGCCGGAAGACCTTGCGGACTGAATGCCAGACGACATCACAACAGAAGCCCACCGCCGGCCAGGGGTCGTGTTCGTTCATCAGCCTGGTTGGCTTCCAGTCCAGATGAGATCACCAGAAGTGGATGGAAAAATATAGTGGCTGTATAGCTTCACTCCGCTGGGTTCTGTAATCCGTTTATCGATATATACATAGCTTGGTCTCAGTAGACTATTTCCCTGTCAGAGCTCGGTACGTGTAGTTATTTTCCCTTCCCCCATGCCTCACCGCTAATTTTCAGTAATCAATTGAGTATCACCATTTCCTCCCGTCTTCTTTCCTCCCTCTCTATTATCGCTGACATCTTTGGAAGGGTGGGGTGGGGGTGGGGGTTGGGGTTGGGGGTGGGTGGGTTCTTCTTCGCTCTGGCCTGGTGAGGCAAGAGAGCAGAAAATGTGGTGTGCGACAGACAGTGACTGACGTCCCTGTGATACCTCTAATAGAGAATATCGAAGGAGAGATATTTAAAGGAAGTACACAAACACACACGCACAAGCAAACAGACACCTCTCTCTCTCTCTCTCTCTCTCTCTCTCTCTCTCTCTCTCTCTCACACACACACACACACACACACACACACACATTTATACACTCACGCACAAACACCCACCCCCACTTACATACGCAAACACAACCATACACCCACACCCACACACACACACACACACAAACACGTACACACACACACACACACTCAACCCCCCCCCCCACACACACACACTATGTAAGTGCGAGGGAATGTGTACACAGGCATGTACACACATTTGTCAGTGTTTCTGTCTAATTTATTTCCATGGAGACAAAGTAGAGAGAGAAAGAATGAGAGAGAGAGAGAGAGAGAGAGAGACAGGCAGACAGACAGAGACAAGACAAGACAAGACAAGAGTAGACAAATTCTTTATTATCGAGGATAATAGATAAGCACAGTCCCCGCCCTGAAACAGCATACTGTGCTCATCTTATCGCTTCTTGGATTGAACGATTGTGTTTACTTTCACATCGTCTCGCTTCCTGGATTGAACAATTGTGTTTATTTTCACATCGTCTCGTTTCTTGGATTGAACAATTGTGTTTATTTTCACATCGTCTCGTTTCTTGGATTGAACGATTGTGTTTATTTTCACATCGTCTCGCTTCCTGGATTGAACGATTGTGTTTATTTTCACATCGTCTCGTTTCTTGGATTGAACGATTGTGTTTATTTTCACATCGTCTCGCTTTTGGATTGAACTATCGTGTTATTATTACATTTTCTCA
>NC_134893.1:20164336-20171836 GCF_041734735.1 Babylonia areolata | reverse complement strand
CAGACACACAGAGAGACAGACAGACAGACAGACGGACGGACGAAGAGAGAGAGAGACACACACACAGAGGCAAACACTGAGAGAAAATCGAACTAACGATGTTCATTTTATAAGCTGATTACGGGCTGGGTCCACATGGTGGGTTCTTTGATCTCTTCCCCGCGTAATTCCCTGAATTTCCTAACTGTTCTTGTCGTTTGAAATCTCTCCGTGCCAGTTTCTCTCTGCTGTGCCACTTTCATTTTCAAAGTAATCTGTGGCTAATTATTGCTTCAGCGTGTGCACAGTGACGAATGTGAGTGGACCGCCGTGTGTGCTATTTTCGTTCTCTGAGTGTTTGTGGAGAGAAGAGAGAGAGAGAGAGAGAGAGAATCACACTGCAAAATGCATTCTTTGCATTATATAAATAAATATATATATCAGTGCCTTCCCCATTTCCGGAAGACAGTATTATATTGTGTGTGGTTTTATTTTGATTTAATAACAAAGGTGACTAAAAAAATACATTTTGATATAATTATGACTGACGAGTTCATTAGTGGTTGTTGACAGCTTCCTAAACAGAATGCACTAAGTACTTGCTCTTTCACTGAAACGTGTCTGGGTTTCACCAGGAAGTCAATACTTTCTCAAGGCACAACGGCAGACCACAACTGAGCTGTTCAGTAGTGAAACCCAGGCTGTCAGACCTCTCACAAGATGGCGACCAGCTACCAGGCGCGACCGTCACTCCTACCAAATCAGCTTGGTGTGGCAGGCAGACCAGAACAGAAGCGGTGTCCAGCCCATTTCCGTAACCGCCGGAAGGCGCTGGACATCGGACAGAAGCTCACTGCCAGGGGTGGTGTTGGTTCATCATCGCGGTTGGCTTCCTGTGGTGATGGGATCGCCAGCGGTGTATGGACCAACGTGATGGTTTTACAGCTCTCCGCTGAGCTGAGGACCTCAGGGACTAATGGCTGTATCCTTCTCACTGGCACTGACTTCTGTGATCAACGGTGTATCAGCTGTCTACAGCCTCCCTTTTTGTCCCTATCAGCTGTCTTTGTCCCTTACAGCTGTCTCCCTCTCTTTTGTCCCTGTCAGCTGTCTTTGTCCCTTACAGCTGTTTTTGTCCCTTACAGCTGTCTCCCCTCTCTCTTTGTCCCTATCAGCTGTCTCCCCTCTCTCTTTGTCCCTATCAGCTGTCTTTGTCCCTATCAGCTGTCTCCCCTCTCTCTTTGTCCCTATCAGCTGTCTTTGTCCCTATCAGCTGTCTCCCCTCTCTCTTTGTCCCTATCAGCTGTCAGCACCGTCTCTCTTTGTCCCTATCAGCTGTCTTTGTCCCTATCAGCTGTCAGCACCCTCTCTCTTTGTCCCTATCAGCTGTCTTTGTCCCTATCAGCTGTCAGCACCCTCTCTCTTTGTCCCTATCAGCTGTCAGCACCTCTCTCTTTGTCCCTATCAGCTGTCTTTGTCCCTATCAGCTGTCTACACCCTCTCTCTTTGTCCCTATCAGCTGTCAATACCTTCTCTTTTTATTTAGATCAGCTGTCTACACCCTCTCTCTTTGTCCCTATCAGCTGTCTTTGTCCCTATCAGCTGTCAACGCCCTCTCTCTTTGTCCCTATCAGCTGTCTTTGTCCCTATCAGCTCTCTTCACCTTCTCTTTTTATTTTGATCAGCTGTCTCCACCCTCTCTTTGCCCTCTTTTTTGTGTCCCTGTCTTTTTCATTTGCTGACAATCGTTGCGGGTTCTTCGTTTCTGGCTGTGAAAGCAGAAGAGCGAGGCTGCATGATAAGCAATAAATAACATCCCTTCAGGCAGTCTCCATGGTGACAAGGAATATTAACACACAGACAGATAGATACGGATATATGCATGCATATACAATAGAAACACACGCACGCGCGCACACACACTCTAAGAGGGAGAGAGACAGAGACAGAGAGAGACAGACGGTTTTTGTTTGGTTTTAGTTTTTCTTTCATTTTTGTGTGTGTATCGCTTTCCCATTTCATACATTGCGTTTCTAATTTCTTTTGTAGTGACACACAATGATGAATAAAAAAAAAAAACCCACTTTTTATATTTGACAGACTTAATACAATGGTGACTTCAAAACGTTTCCATAACAGCAGGGATCCTGCTTTGTCCTTTCACTTTGACCTACACTTAAAGACTTCTTCAAGACAACGACAGGCAGCACAGTGGCGTCTCTTCCATTTCCGTTTCCGCCGGAAGACCAATGGACTACCAGACGACGCCACCACAGAAGCCCACCGCTAGGGGTCGTGCCGGGTCATCAACAGCCTCGTTGGCTTCCAGTGGTGATAGGGTCGCCACAGGTAGAAAAAAAAAAACCCAACCACAAAAACACACACGAAAAGCAACAACTGAGGATAGGTATATATATATATGGATATATATATCCATGCCAAGCTGAATTCTGAAATCAACGGTGCACCGATGTGTGCAGCTAAGACCTGTAATTCCTCCTCTCTCTCTTTTCCTTCCTGCCTACTTTTCGTTCTCTGTTACTGCTGTTATCATTGGCACTGACAGCGGAGTGGGTTCTTTCCCTTGGCGCTATGAGACAGGTGTTGCTGCGGGTGATAATCGGTGACTGGAAACCACTTTGAGACGGTCAAAAGGAAACGCTTGACATACGGCACTGAGAGACCAATACGAGCGAGAGCTTGGACACACATAGAAACACAGGAATAATCTGCACGTGTACATAGCTGTATGCACAGGCATACACGCGCGCATGCAGCACGCACCCGGTTGTAACGCGTCCGCCGAGGAATGGAGAGAGAATCTGAGCGCGGGACGTATCGAATTCCACACACTCGCCGGTACTTTCTCCCCCTCCACTAGACATAGTCATTCGGATGAGACGAAAAAACTTGTTTATAACATGCACTTTACGCACGTTAAAGAACCCACGGTGACAAAAGGGTTGTCCCTGGCCAAATTCTGCAGAAAAGAAGATATTTTGATAAGAAAAACAAATACATTTGCAAACAGAAAAAAAAAGAAAGAAAAAAAAGTGGCGCTGCACTGCAGCAAAGGACTGTTCATGGGGCGAACAGCCGCCCTAATGTCACGCACGCAGAGAAACAATCAATGTAATTCAGTCCAGTCCAGCCTAACCCAACCCTTACCAACCAAACCCAATAAAATTCACATGCATACACGCACACACAGACACAGAGAAACAAGCACGTGGCCAAACAAACAAACAAACACACACACACACACACACACACACACACACACACACACACATTAAACGAAAACAACAAATAAGAAGAGAGTGAGAGAGAGAGACAGAGATACGGGGAGAGAAGAGAGTGGTGAGAGAGAAGATGAGAGAGAAAGAGAAAAAGAGAGATGAGAGAGAAGAGAGAGTGGTGAGAGGGAAGATGAGAGAGAAAGAGAAAGAGAGAGACACAGAGAGAAGAGAGAGAGATGGATAGAGAGACAGACCGAAACAGACACACATACCACACCGGGACAGAGGTAGAGACTAAGATACAGACAGGCAGATGGACAGAAAGACAGACAAACACACAGATTTTCAGAGATAGAGAAAGCAATTCAAAGCTAACCGTGTGCATTTTGTAAGCTTATTACGGCTCCAATCCACATGTTCAGAATTTTTTGTGGGCCCCATTCCCGGCCTCTAATTTTCTGAGTGTGTTAACTCTTTTTTGCAGTCCGAATCCTTTCCTTGCCATTCAGTTAGTTATTTTAGTTATTCTATTTCATGGCATTTCAGTTTTCAAAGTGATCCGCGTGAAGTGGGCAATTAATGCCCCAGAGTTCGCACGCACGTGCGTTGGAGCGCCCGCACGGTGTTTATAAATGTTATGTGTATGCATGCGCACGCGCGCGCTCGCGTGTGTGTATATGTGTGTGTGTATGTGTGTGCGTGTGTATCAGTGTGTATGTGTGTGTGTATGTGTGTGTGTGTGTGTGTGTGTGTGTGTGCGCGCGCGCGCGCGTGTGTGTACATAGAGAGAAAGCGAAAGATAGAAAGAAAGAAAGAAACGAACAAACGAAAGAAAGAAAGAAAGACAGACAGACAGACAGACAGACAGACAGATGGGCAGTAGAGGAGGGAATAGCTGGGAAAGAGAGGAAGAAGAGGAAGGATTGCAATGAGGGAGAGGGGAAAAAAGAAGGGAGAGGAAGACAGACAAAACCAGAGAGATAAAGGGGTAAAGAGAGAGAGAGAGAGAGAGAGAGAGAGAGAGAGAGAGAGAGAGAGAGGAGGGGGTAGAGGTGGAGGGGGTGGAGACAGGGATAAAGACAGAGAAAAAGAAACTAGAGATAGAAAGAAAAAAAAAACTCAGAGAGAGGGTGGGGAGGGAGGGAGAGAGGGAGGGATGAAGACAAAGACAGACAAAAGCGATGATAAAGAGACTGATACAGAACAAACAAGACGGACACACACACACACACACACACACACACACACACACACACACACCCAACAACCCCACCCATTCACACCGCACACAGCCCACCCACCCACCCCATCCTCCAACCAACCCCTCCCCCCTCCCCCCCGCTGCCCCTCCTCCACCCCTCCACTATCCCCCCCCCCCCTCGCCTCCCCAACAGGCACAAACCTCTCCACCCAGCCACCCACAAAGTTCATGACAACCCGACTCCATGGGTGACGGTGACACGGGAGGCAGGCAGAGGGCGGAAGACAGGGGAGGATGTTGACAAAGGCCCGTGTGGCGGCCACTGACCTCGGCCTCATTACAGCTCTGGAAAACCTGCAGGGTAGAAGGGGGGGTTGGGGGGAGGGGGGGGGGGAGAGGTTGTGGGGAGGGGGGGCGGGGGGGGGAGAGAGGGACAGTGGGGTCCCGGGGAGCACTGCGTGGCTCTCACTGTTCTCACACAGACACAACACAACACTAACAGACAGAGATAGACACATAGATGTCTAGAGACACACAGATACACACACACACACACACACACACACACACACACACACAGAAGACACACAGACGGACACACACACGAAGAAGACACACAGACACACACACACACACACAGACACACGCACAGACACACACACACATACACACACAGACACAGACACACACACGCACACACACACACACACACACACACGCACACGCACACACAAACACACACACACACACACACACACACACAAAAACAACAACAACAAAAAACAACAACAAAAAAACAACCACACATTCACAGGCACAAACTTACAGACACAGATACACAGAGGCAAACAAAAAGACACAGGCAGGCAGATACAGACACACACACACACACACACACACACACACACACACACACACACACACACACACACACACACACACACACACACCACCATACCACACACACACATGGCCACAGACAAGCACAAACGTACATACACAGACACACAAGCAGGCACTCAGACAAAAAGACACAGACTCACACACACACACACACACACACACACACACACACACACACACACACACAGACGCACAATTGAAGAAATGGGACATGGCCGATCTTGGCATCACACGGCGGGGTTTCTGACTGCTGTCTCCAGGGGGTGGGTCGCTTGTACTGGCGATCTCAGCACCGCTAAGTCTGCGTTCCATTTAAGAAATGTCCTTCGGTACAACAGACTTAGTAAACTTCTTAACGCTAAAGAAACTTAGCCCAGCTGTTCAGATCGCTTACATATGCAGGTCCAGCACCGACTCTTCCTTCTTGCTGGCTGCTCAAGCGCCTGCTGAAGAGTCGGTTTTTTTTCTTTCTGTATTTTGCCTTGGGTTGCATTTCCCACCCTCACTATCAGTTTGTTTTTTTGTTTTTCCTGTGTTTCTTTCCTTCTCATAGCCAGTTGTCTCTCTGTTTTATTATTTTGAATTGTGTTCCTAAATTTTCTGAATCAGTGAAAAATCAACAACACCAACAACAACGAAACAGTATGCCCTATCCCCCACGAGTTCCCATTTCTCTTTTATTCCCTTCCTCCTCCATCTCCGCCTTTCTCTTTAACAACACTGCAAATGGTTCCATCCATCAATCCTTGAACCGGTCAATGCGTGAAGCAAATGAGCAAGTATAGATATATGTATTTTTCATTTTCTTTTTTATTCAATGGTAAACGAATGGATGAAGAATGAACAAAAGATTAAACGGCGAATGGAACGGTTAAACGACTTCGAGAGAGAGAGAGAGATTGAAGGTTGGAAAAGTTAACGATTAAGAGTTCGCGCCACGCATGCACGGGTCTGAGAAATAAGGGAAGTAATGAACTGATCGTTGACGGTTCAAAGGTAGGGGAGGTAATTAGATTAATGGCGTCGGTGGCAGTTCTGAGCTCTGTTGAATGTTCTCCATTTACCATTGAAATGGATTTTTCTGGGAGGTTTTCCCCGGTCAGTGCAAGCCAAACTCATGGCCATGGTTATCAGCCCATCCAAAAGGCGAGCCTCCGGCCATTCCTTTCCGACAAAAAAACAATTTAGAAGATTTGGTTATAAGCGTCTATTGCAATTTAATATTAGGTGCCGGCTGTCAAGTGGGCAATGAAAACTTCCTTTGTTTCACTTGGCCCCGAGGGTCCTAGCACTTAAATGGACATCCTCTCGCACCCTCCTTTTTCGAGCCTGTGAGATTGGGAATTTGTCCAAAATGGGATCGGGAATATGTCCGCAGTGGGACAGTTTTACCAGTTCCGATAATTACGCCCGGGCACAAACATCTGGCCCAGATGGCTTGTACTGTACACCTTCCATCCCATTACTTTTCTCCACGAAGAAAATGTGCTTGATGTTATATGCAGATGTTTTGGTTATGCTCGTATTTTGTTCTATAATTATGCAAGTGATGTTGTGTGATTGATATGGGTCAGTTTCATACGTTGTTTCTCTGCTTTACCCTTACCAAAGAATTATAAGTTTGATATGCATCCATACCACTTCACCGAACATCGAAGAGTTGTTTCTCTTACATTACGTGACGTTAAAAATCAGCACAAGGATTTCTGGAGCGGGTTATCTGCGTGATTTACCCACATAAACGGTGAAACATTGATATGGTTCGTGCATCTGGCTGCGTTTGTATTTTCTTTCATCGGAAAATGTGACCTATTTTATTCATTTTTGAGAACGCGACAGAACAATCTCAGCGCGTGTTTTACGGCCTGATACTTTTTCTTTGCTTTTGACGGAAAGGGATGATTTAGGCGTGGAAGGAAGCCATCGTGATAATTACTGGAGGTGTTTGTTCTTCCCTTCAAATCGCCAAATAAACCTTGGCTCTGCCAGGAGATCGCCGGCCAAGATTTCAGCGCCGATCACATCAAAAGCGACACGATGCATTATTTATCCTCTTCTTTTCTGCCACTTGATGCAGCACGCTGCATAATGTCTTTTCCTTAAAAAAAAAAAAAGGCTTTAACGTGCCTCTGTCTCCGCTTCTCCCTAGTCTCTATTTCTGCCTCTCAGTCTCCCTCA
>NC_134893.1:20154336-20159336 GCF_041734735.1 Babylonia areolata | reverse complement strand
CTTTCATGCAAACCATTCAAACATCGTTATGCGGTCACTTTGTGACTCTTAAAGTAGTTTATTATCATTATCATTATTATCACTATTACTATTATTATGGCAATATCCATATTTCTTCCCATGTACCTTTTCCATCCAGTTTCGTTTCGAAGGCGGAAAAAGTTGTAAATTGGTTTAAATAAAGGCTGTACCCTCATTCCATCCCCTCCACTCCTCTGTGTGACTGGCGGAGTAACGTCCACGACTTGTGAACACTACTAATTCCGTCTTGAGGAGGAATATTGTGGATATTGCCTGAATAACATTGTAATATAATGATACTGTACATTTCTTCCTCTCTCGAATGCTATCAAGGAGGCCAATAAAAGAGCGGAGGGAAGAAATGTAGAGTTATTAACCAGTTTACAACATTTTCCGTCTTCTTCTTCTTCTGCGTTCACTCGTATGCACACGAGTGGGCTTTTACGTGTATGACCGTTTTTACCCCGCCATGTAGGCAGCCATACTCCGTTTTCGGGGGTGTGCATGCTGGGTATGTTCTTGTTTCCATAACCCACCGAACGCTGACATGGATTACAGGATCTTTAACGTGCGTATCTGATCTTCTGCTTGCATATACACACGAAGGGGGTTCAGGCACTAGCAGGTCTGCACATATGTTGACCTGGGAGATCGTAAAAATCTCCACCCTTTACCCACCAGGCGCCGTCACCGTGATTCGAACCCGGGACCCTCAGATTGACAGTCCAACGCTTTAACCACTCGGCTATTGCGCCCGTCATTTTCCGTCTTCAAAACGAAAGAGAACAGGGAAGAAATGTGCCCGAAGTCTTTTAGAGATTTTTTTGTGAGAAAGGCTACGACAGAAAAACATAGTATTCAGATAAAATCTTCCTGTCCATTTTCCGAATTATTATGGCATGGGGATTAAAATATGCAAATAAGTTAAGATTATGCTAAGAATGAATTTGGATGTAATCTTATCTAAACTACTTTTGCGAAGTGTGTGTGTGTGTGTGGGGGGGGGGGGGGGAGTGAGGACATGGAGGAGGGGGGGGTGGTATGGGGTGAGGCTAATGGGGATTGTCAAGGGGGGGGGGGGGGAGAGCGGATTTGGCTCGTAGGAAATCATGCCGGAAATGTCTTAATTCTCTGGGGTAACTTTAGGATCAATTATGTTGAAAGTAATTATTACGGAATCATGATCTGCAAGTATCAGATATGGCATGAAATCGAAAGTTTCTGAACGAAAAGATGTTTCGTATATGCGATCCTAGCAATACCCACAATTTCCCCCCTCAAGACAGAATGAACAGTGTTCACAACAAGATGTGGACGTTCACTCCGTCAGTCACACAGAGGAATGGAGGGGGAGAAAGGAGTATATAGCTGCAATCTTTTAACATCAGGAAACAGGAGGGGTAGGAGGGAGAGGTGGGGTAGGATATCTTTTCTGACTCTTGATATTTTGACAAAACTGAAAGAAAGAGTAGCACAACCTTCTAAAACATTAACAGGACTCAGAATTTGAGGCGGCTGGAAACAACTCGGTGTAGCTATATATTTTCCGTAATTAATTCCAATAATGTGCAGAGAGAGGAAAAGAGAGAGAGAGAGGGGGGCGGGGGGGGACTCAGAACTCAGAACTCAAAACGTTTTTATTCAAGGATTAAGATTTTAGGCATTGCCTATTCTTCCAATCTGTCCTCGCCAACCTACATCTATTACAAATAGCACACGCATAAATGAAGGAAAAGGTTTTCACGCAGAAGGGCATACATAATGAAGAAAACAACCCCTCCACCCCCCCACACACACCCACACCCGTACACACACATGCATACACATACTGACGCTCGCGCGCGAGCGCACACATATATACCCACACACGCACACACACACACTGACAGCATCCCCCCTCCCCCCCACACACTAAGATTGACAGATGGATAGGACAGTGAGTCAGAGAGAGAGAGAGAGAGAGAGAGAGAGAGAGATGTCATCAGTATAGAAGTTCCAGAAACATCCGGGTGTTCAAAAGGTACAGTATTGTTACTGTCTCTGAAAGCTATGTGTGGCAAGTGCAGCATACTACAGTGACTACCACCATCACCAATATTACTTGGACATTTGTCACGATTATGATAGAACGAAATGAATAGATTTATGCATGCATAAGAAATAGAAAAAAAAGGAAAGAGCAAAACAAAACACGATGAAATGAGAAAGCAAGAAAAGAACAACAACAGCAACAATAACTGATACAATAAATAAGACATAACTGACCCCTGTCTACAGTAATTCAAAGATCAGAGTTATTTACTGTTGGAAGGGGTGAAGATGTTTATGCAGACTTAATTTGAAAATAGGAAGAGAACTGTCCGTTTGTATGTGCAAAGGAAGGGAGTTCCACAGGGATGCAACCGAAAATGCAAAACTAGTTTTGAACAAATCAATTCGGGTACGTGGCAAAATGTATTTGAGCCGTATCGGCATGAGGCTCGTGTAAGCAGGTGTTTGAGATATTGTGGTGCCAAGTTATTGTGTGTTTTGTACATGAGTAATGCTTTGTTGAATTCTAGCTGTTTTTGAAGTGGAAGGATATTTAATCTGGCTTGCTTTTCTAACGTCGACAGTGAGTGATCTGGTAGATCTGGAGAGAGATAGAGGAGGGGTGGCGATCGGAAAGCGGCAGGTGATAAGTATCAAAATGGAGGGCAGGGGTGGAGACACAGGGTTGTGGTGGAGAGACAACAAAAAAGAACCCCTCTTCCCAAACACAGAGATCGCAACCTCACCACGGCTATCATCCACATTTCTTCACCTGCACTCATCCTGCACCTGTGACTGGCCAAACCACCTTCGTGAGAGTAGATTGGGGTGAGTAGAGATGACACAAACCAACCTCGACAATATCCACATTTCTTCCCCTCCACTCCTCATGACTGACGGAGTGAACGTACACGTCTTGTTGTGAACACTACTCATTCCGTCTTGAGGGGAAGAATTGTGGATATTGCCCAAACCTCTTTCCAAACACAGATGTCGCAAATCCCCCACCCCCGACCCCCACACTCATCTCGCCAACTCACCTTCCTGAGAGTAGATCTCCAGGGCCGCGGACAGCGGGTTGTTGTAGGCGGTGCCCCCTCCGGCCAGCTGCAGTACCTTGCGGACAGCGATGACCCTCAGCGGGTGCGCCAGCACCGTGGCCGCCATCTTGGACAGGGTCAGCTTGACGGCGTGCTGCCAGTAGAAGGGGACCCGCTCCTTCAGCACCTCCACCTTCATCAGCTCCTGGGCCACCTTGCTGTCCGCTGCCTTCCACAGCATCTCCGCCGCCAGCCTCTCGCCCACAGCCCTGAACAGCACCATCGTGTCGTTGTCCCGCAGCAGGGTCAGCAGCAGACGGACAGGGTTCGGGTAGAAGACGTAGTAATCCAGCCCCAGGAGCGGGTAGGCGGGCTTGAGTTCGAACCCGGCCTGACAAAGAGTCTTGATGACGACGCTGTAGTTGCCGATGAGGACCTGACAAAGGGTGCTGGCGAAAGTGCATTCCGTGGCCAGTGTGCACTCCGACATTGTGGTGGACATCTTTGTTTTGCGTGGACACAAGTGTTGTGAGGAACACAGCTGGTTTGGGTGCACTGCACACACAAGTCCGTTGTGGTGTTTGTTTGTCAGGTGAGCAGGAGCGCAAAGCGTTGGCAGTGTTGGAATTTGTTGGCCGACTGAATTAGAGTGTCGGAATAGTTTTGGGGACGGGTGAAAAGAGTTCAGCAATTCTGCACGGGATTCGTGTTCTGCTGAAATGAGTTTGAACAGCATAATCTTCCGCGGAAGTTGTGTATGTGTTTGGACGCGCGCGCACGTGGGTGTTTGCGTGTGTGTGTGTGGGGGGGGGGGGGGGAGGGGGCGTGTGTGTGTGTGTGTGTGTGTGCTCACTGCATGAACTGTGTGAAAGGAGAGAGCACAGCGCTCCGAGCTGTTCATGCAAGACTTTGCGTGTTATAAAAAAATGATGATGATGGCACGATTCAAAACCGTCATCATCATGATGGCACACATCATCATCACCGTCATCGCCATTGTCGTCGTCGTCGTCGTCGTCGTCAACATCATCATCATCGTCACCATTACCAAGAGTTATGGAAAGAAGTTGAACAAAGCGAGATTCCTTCCTGCCATTTCCGTCTTCCAGAGGATCCAGCAGCAATCAGGGAGACGAAGAACGATTAAGGTTGTCACACACACGACAGCACCCAGACACGATCTCAGGCTTCGGTCCTCGGCATTCATTTCCTGAAGCCAGCAGCAGCATTTTCTCTCTTGGACGGACAATGAAATACCGCTTTAATTAATCGCAATGCTGTCCCGTTTTTGGGGTTTTTTTTCTGTCAACACACGAGGACATCAGCTAGGGAAGTCTGTTCATTTATTCTCCTCTCAACTGATCGTGGTAAAAAAAAAAAAAAAAATCAAAAACAAAAACGAAAAAAAAAAATTCAAAGCTATAAAGAAAGAAAGAAAAAGGAGGTAAGGAAGGAAGGAAGGAATAAAGAAAGAAATAATGAGCGACCTCTTGCCGTGTGTATTGCAGTAATTCACACCAATTCCATCTTAAAAAAAAAATTCTGTCGGCCAGCTCAAAACCAAGGACTATAAGGAAAAAGAGGCAGCGTGAGATGATAGCAGCCGGGGATAATGACTTGCACATTCTGCAGGAGATTACCTTTTTTCGGTCCTTGAATTTGTTTTTGTTTTTGTTTTGTTGTTTTTTTTGTTTGGCAGGCAAGCCATTTTTGATATTTTAAAAGTGCTTTTTTATGTATTCATGTTTTCTTATACTGAAGATGAAATTAATTTCCGTGATGAAGTATATCTTCTTGTTTATTCTCAAGGTGGAGTTCATTTTCTTTCTTTCTTACTTTCTTTCTTTTATGACAAAACAGCCCTTTAATCTTCGAATCCTTTTTTTTTTTTTTTTGGGTGATACGTTC
>NC_134893.1:20146836-20149336 GCF_041734735.1 Babylonia areolata | reverse complement strand
AGGGCAACAACAACAATAACAACAACAGCAATAACAATGATAATGATAACAACAACAACAATAATGATAATAATAACAACAGCAACAACGATAAGAGTCACTATTCTTCTTCTTTTTTTTAAATTATTATCGTTATTATTCTTTTTGAAGTAATAGTAGTAGTACTAGTAGTAGTAGAAGAAGTAGTAGCAGCAGTAATTGAGCTGAAGTTGTAGCATCAGCAGCAACAGTTGTAGTGGTGGAAGTTGCATCATCATCAGTAGTAGCAGTGGTAGCAGTAGCAGCAACAACAGCAACAAGAACAACAGCGGCTGCAGCCAGAGGGGAACATAACTATAACACCTAATTACCGCATCTTCTCTTGGAATATCTGTTGACTGTAGCAGCAGAGCAGCAGCAGCAGCAGCAGCAGCCGTAGTAGTAGTCTTTCAGTAGTAGTAGTATAGTAGCAGCAGCAGTCGTCGTCGTCATCTTAGAAGTTGTAGTCGTAGAGGGGGATGCTCACATGACATCACTTTGAGAGTTTCACACCTTATGCTTCAACATTTGTCAAATAATTGTGAATCAGACAGTTTTGTTAAAGAGAGAGAGAGAGAGACAGAGACACAGAGTGAGAGAAACACAGAGAACAGTAGGCAGATATTTTCAACTTTTCTTTATTTTTAAATCCATAGACAGATAAACTAACTAAGAGTAAACACCACTTTTTGTATAATATCTGCTGATCATAAATTTGCACATCAGAAAAAAAATCGATACACGCGTTATACAAAATGACAGTTCGAAAGTAAGTGTACATTACTTAAGAAGAAAGCAATGCTTAAGACATGGTTTTCAAAGCTGTAGATCAAACACAACGTCATCAATTATGACAGAAATCATTCTGCTTCCTTTGTCTCGTTTTTTTCACTCGCCACAGAGAGAGGATGACAGAGAGACAGAGAGAGGAGGAGGGGCAGAGACAGAGACATTAAGAGAAGAAAAAGAAAACATCCTTTGACCAGTTTCATCTTCGTTCTATCTCCGTCTGGGAGTTTCACACACACCGCTCTCCCTCTCTGTCACCCCTTTCCCCCATTCCTCCCACACACGCAAGCACACACACGCACGCAAGCACAATTCTGACTCTTCGTTTACGTAAAGACATACACGAACACACAGGAAACAAGTCTATTCAATGCAGTGCACACACATACACAATTACGCGTGTACATGCACACGCACGCACGTATCACGCGCGTTCGTACACACACACACACACACACACACACATGCATATACACGCACACTCACAAATGCAAGCATACTCCCATTGTCTGCCCTTGATTTCAATTTTTTTTTTATATTAGTTTTTTTTTAAGGAACAATGTTTGACACACATAGGAAACGACAGACACAAACGAACGCGTACAATCCTCCTGGCACACGTAAGCACACAACACATGAACGAAACGAAAACTGGTTTTCTGTCACACAGATACATGATGCCAAATTTCCTGTCAAGTGCCTGTATTCTTCGTCTCTTCCTTGTGGTCCGTTTTCTCTCGTCTTTCCATTAGCTTTGTCTTGCTTGTGCGTTGTTAATCTAAACATTCAAAATGTATCTTCTAAGTAATTCATACACACAGGCAGGCACACACACACGTAGGTAGGCACACACAGACGCACGCACGCACGCACACACACACACACACAAACACACACACACAGACAAAGAAACACACACACACACACACACACACACACACACACACGTGTGTATGTCTAATATCACTTAATGTGGATAGACATTAAATGAAATTGAAATTGAACACACGCGTATGTATCTTTTTTTTTCCCAAAAAAGAAATATCATATACTGAAATTATTGTGTCGGAAAAAAAGAAACCAACTGTTTATACTGACTTAAGAAGGAAACCCCATTTAGTGATCTGATATGGCATTTATCAGTACATGAATTACCACAATGGGTTGAGAAGTCACACACTTTATGTACAGGAAGAATGATCATTTGACGCATCATCATTTAACAGCCCTTGACAAACACAAGCAGTCTCTGATATCCACAGATCACATGCACATATCCAAACGGAATCGTTTGATGTAAAATCACATACAATACGCCATTTAAAACTGCCATTGTTATACATAATCAGCATCCAGTTTGTCATTTCATAATCATGTCATTTATACAACCTGATCTTTGAAACATTTATGAAGATAGTTTTGAACATCCCATATATAAGTAATCCACAATCCATACATAATTCGTGTAATGGGCAGTAACTGAATCTTTTACTCCCTACATATCTATTCCAAGATATACACGCAAATGGATGTACAAATATATGGACACACATTCACATACCTATTAACATACTTTTCAGACACACATGCAACATCAGATTCTACACACATTAACAGAGGAAAACCGTATCATACCGAAAAAAAAAAAAATCCGCATGTCACTCTACAAAAATAATCATGTTTAAAAGTCGTA
>NC_134893.1:20094336-20141836 GCF_041734735.1 Babylonia areolata | reverse complement strand
TCAAATATGTATACATCATATCTTCCCTCACGTCTCGACAATGTTTGACACTGTTGAGAACTTCATCATTGCACAGGGGATATTTGAGGTAAGGTCTGGCGATCTTTTCTTCTTTTCTCTCAGCCTCTTCCCCTCCTTCCAAACCAGGTATTGTGGAAGTTATTCGTTTCATCAACTGGCTCGAACTAGTTTCTCGACACGACCGACAAATCAAAACAAAGAACCTATGGGTTTGCTAACAATGGTCCTTGAGAAGTTTGATCTTAACCAATACGTTTCCATGACGAATTCAGTTTTATCCGTGTTGTTCATCTCCAGCCAGCCACAAAAGGCTACATCAAGATTGAAAGCGCGCTGTCAGCAAAACTCTTTACATATTGAAAGAAATGACTGAAACATTTCAGGCCATTAATTTTGTTTTAGAAAAAAAAGAGCACATTCCATAATAGGTGGTTTAAAAACGAATCAAATAGTCAGTTACTGAGCAGTTGCTTTCCTAATCCGCTTTGCCCTTTGCCACTTTGCCATGCCTATCGGTGTTAACGATTAAATATTAGAAATTCGAACCATAACTGCCATGTGGTGACCCAGTACAGCGGGACTTCACTATTATTTTCCAGGACCTGGTATAGATTTGGGAACGGGGAAACTTGGGTGCGAGGTGTTCTTATTTATTTTTAGTTGAGAAAAAGCCCCGACTGGATTGTGTTTTCAGAAAGATTATTGTCGAAGATCTGCCATGCATAATTTAGACGAGCAACGTGTTCACACTGATGAGGACTGTCCCTTTCCCCGTGTTTTCAGTTCAGCATCATTTATCTTCGCCTGCTTTCTCTCTTTAAGCCACCGGTCTGACATAATCGCGTTTTCCGCTGGCTAGAAATTGAACTTGTGAGTGGCATCGTATGCATTGTGCGTGCGTGCGAGTGTGTGCATGTGTGTGTGTGTGTGTGTGTGTGTGTGTGTGTGTGTGTGTGTGTGTGCGCGCGCGCGCCAGCGCGCTGGGCTATTTTCGTTTAATTATAAATCTGGTTTTATGGGGTTTGTTTCGTTTTGTTATTGCCTTGGAAAATTGCGCGTGACTAAACATTGATTTTCTGATTCTGTCTCTATATCGCGCGCACACGCGTGTTAGTGTGTGTGTGTGTGTGTGTGTGTGTGTGTGTGTGTGTGTGTGTGTGTTTATTTCTTGCTTTAACTTTATCTTCTTTTATCATTATACCTCCTTCCCTGTCTTACACAAACACATTCATACTAAGAGTGATTCTGTCCATTTTGCTCTCCTTCTCTGTCTCCTCCGTCTTTGTCTCTGTCTCTCTCCGTGTCTCTCTCTCACTCTGTAGCTGCGCGATTCTCTCCCGTTCTCTTATATTCTTGCTAACTGACATGTCCTTGCAAAACATTCCAAGCCTAATGTCCGCGGCCGAAAAGCCATGGAACAGCAGAGCTGGAGAACAACAACAACACCAACAACAGAACAACAAAGAAAACAACAACAGCTGCTGTGAGGTGTGGCTTTCCAGTTCAATCCCTGAATGTCGTAGTTCACCGTCTTTGTTCTGTGTGGAGACAGAGGACATTTGATCCAGAGCATCATTACGTGCCGTGTAAGCTTACGGAAGTGTTTTTTACACTTACAATCGCACGCACACACACACACACACACACACACACACACACACACACACACACACACACACACACAAGCGACAAGATCACAAACACACGCGCACTAGGCCGACTGCATCAAAAACATATACATGCGCGACTAGAGGTAAAGACACACACACACACACACACACACACTCGCACACACACAGACAGACACACGCACACACGCACACACACACACACACTATTTCACTCTCACGAGTTTTTGGGGATCTCTTTCTTAACTGGGGTTAGTTAATTAGTTGGCTCCAAGCTGCAGTTCCAGACTTCTCAGCCAGCGAGGGACTGACAGAGAGTAGGAAAGGGGAGAGGGGAATTCCTTGTGTGTGTCTTTCAAGTTCCTCCTGCCACCGCTGCCTCAGCGCCTGTTGTTCTGGACAACAAGGAAACAGGATCCACGGCATGATTAACTAAAGTGAAAGCCCACCAAAATAGTTCGTTTTCATTTTTTGTTTCTTCTTCTTACAAAAAAAAAAAAAGAAAAAAAAAGAAGAGCGAAAGCATCTCTTTGTCTCAGTCCATCTTTTCTTTCCTCTTTCTTTGTGTGTGTTGTCTCTTGTGATTCTCTCTCATCCAAAGACGCGCACAAATACATAAAAAAAACCCTGACTGCTCAACAAAATGTGTGTCCTTCAAACCTCCATCACCCATCGACTACCCACTTTTCGCTCCACGTCTACCCCTATCCACTATCTCCGCCTTGTGAGTGAGAACATTGAATGTATTGAACTAAACGACAGTCCACAAAGTTATACTTATGCCCTTCATTTTCCTGCACGATTATTTCAATCTTTTTTTTCCAAAATCTATTTCAGATATATATATATATATATATACATACATATATATCTTGAGAGAGAGAGGGGGGGAGGGGCGGGGGACGGGAGTGGACAGCCAGAAACGGAACGCAAGAGAGGGGAGGCGGAGAGAGGTAACACACATAACAGGATCAATTCTTTCTTCATTCACACCAAACTCAAAACTACTCCTTTTTTAAACCAAGGACTATTGAAATAACTGAGCACGTCCACGCCAATTTCTAATAAACAAACAGAAGGACTCACAGCACAATGACCTATCTGTGCATTAACTAGCTACTCCCTGGTCTTTAGATCTTAATCAATGACGATGACATACAGGGCAGAGGTAGCGGAGACACCAACAGAGAGCGACCAAAGAAGGAATCCAGTGAGAAGCAATTTCATCAAGCAAACAAAAACAAACAAAAAAAATTAATGAACAATACACAAACGGAAACACTAGAGTCCTCCATACGTTTAGTGTGTGTGTGTGTGTGTGTGTGTGTGTGTGTGTGTGTGTGCGTGCGTGCGTGCGTGCGTGCGTGCGTGCGTGTGTGTGTGTGTGTGTGTGTGTGTGTGTGTGTGTGTGTCCGTCTGCATCTCTCCGAAAACGTTTGATTCTTCCATGTAAAAGCTTCTTGTCTTTCGGAGTGTCCGCCAGTACTGGAGTCCACAAAAATGCCTTGTAGTCTCTGAAGCTCTAAAAGCCTCCGAGTCCATTAAAACCTGCAGCCCTTCAGACTGAGAAGTGGCCTGGATCACACAGTACGCTGGCATTAAGCTGGAAGAGGTGCGTAGTAGTGTTCCATGCACGACGAAGGTGAAGAACCAGGTGTGGGGAGGGTAGGGGTACAATTTCACACAGGGAAGGGAGTGAGGGAAGTGGATACATGGGGCCGGACTGCGTAGGAGGACGTACGGGGGTCTCGCTGTCGGCGTGGCGTAGGCATCTAGGTGCTGCTGACGATGCGACCTCTTGCCAAAGAGGTCAAGGCCAAGGCCGCTCCGATCTCCTTCCAGTACATGTCCTCTTGCTCTTCTCCGACTCCTCCGCCACTGTGACACAAACACACACGTAGTATCATCAACATTTAATCTTTAACACACATGCTAAAGAATCAAAAGAAACGCATGGGAAAACAAAGCTGAACAATAAAGACTAAAGGGTGACAGCATTACAGAGGGGTGTGTGAAGAGGGGAAGAAGAAAGAGACAAACAGAGCTTTGCTGAGAAAGTAATGCACGTTTAAATATGTCCGAATTTTCAGACACGATTTCGTGAGCAGCAGCAGTAACTACAATGCCACTACCACAGCATGCCACCACCACTACTACTACTGGGAATGATGATGGTGATGATATTGTAATGATGATGGTGATGATGATGACGAAAACGACGATTAAGGCAAATGCTGGCTGGCATTCACAAGGAACAGATATTCAAACAGTTGTAACGGATTACGTCCTATGACATTACTTAGTTTGGTGCACAAGGGATTCTTTCGGATGAACGAATACTGTCTTGTGTCAGTACAAATGCATGACTCGCTCTATTTCTTTTGCTCGTCACCCCTCAGCCACAATTACCTGTATGGTACTGCAAAGCAGTGAAGTCACAACGTGATGGTTTTGCAGAGGAGGTTATGTTTTCGATCTGGTGTATTGATCTATCGCACATTACGTTATAAAATGTGGACGGGGTTTTTCCTGATATGTTGCGGCAGTGTCAGTTACAAGCCAAGGACCAACCCTTTCGATATCAGTGGTGATAATGATCAGTATCCGGATCCAGAGAATCGTTGAAGACTTCTCCACCATTAGGTAATAAAAGATTCCTGACCAATGAGACAGGGGAGGCAATTAGAAAACTGCACGGTGTTCGTGGAAGAGTACGCTCCACGGAGTGTCCTCTTCTTTGGAATGCTTTCACAATTGTGTGGAGTGATGGCCTAGAGGTAACGCATCCGCGTAGGAAGCGAGAGAATCTGAGCGCGCTGGTTCGAATCACGGCTCAGCCGCCGATATTTTCTCCCCCTCCACTAAACTTTGAGTGGTGGTCTGGACGCTAGTCATTCGGATGAGACGATAAACCGAGGTCCCGTGTGCAGCATGCACTTAGCGCACGTAAAAGATCCCACGGCAACAAAAGGGTTGTTCCTGGCAAAATTATGTAGAAAAATCCACTTCGATAAAGGAAAAACAAATAAAAAACAGCACACAGGAAAAAATACAACCCCCCCCCCCCCAAAAAAAAAAAAAAAAAAAAAAGAAAAGAAAAATGGTGGCGCTGTAGTGTAGCGACGCGCTCTCCCCGGACAGAGCCGCCCGAATTTCACACAGAGGAATCTGTTGTGATAAAAAGAGAAATACAAATATAAATATAAAATCTGCGTGGAAAATGTCGTAGTGGTACTTTTTTCAGCTACGTTTGCTTTGGTCTCCATGTATTTCATTGCACACTGTTGTAAAGATTCGGAATTAATTAAACGGAGCGCCTTCGTTTCGACGTTGGCTACTTTTCGTATTCCACAAGTAAACTGGATAGAACATCTGGTGTGTGTATGTGTGTGTGTGTGTGTGTGTGTTGCCTTATCTGAGAACAAACATCCAAATCACTCGAGGATTGCTGGACAGCTGGGGACTGGGTGATAGTTGGGCGGTGGGTGAGATGTGGTAAACACTCCGTGGCGCAAGACAGGACAGGAGCTTAGTTGAGACAAGCCGGTTCCTGGCCGTGAGCAACATCACGAGAGAGAGGGAGAGAGAGAGACAGAGAGAGAGAGAGAGAGAGAGAATCACGATTAGTCTGACAAATAATGGTGAATTAATTTTGTTTGGAATTCCCAGGTCTAAAGAAAACTCTCCTTGATGACCACAAGCAGAGAAAACCAGCCACCACTATTTCAAAAACATGACACAAATATCGTTTGATGACACCCTTCACACACACACACACGCGCGCGCGCGTGCACTGTTGGTAACTGAACATTGAGTCTTAGCACCATTGTAATTGGCCGAGCGAGTAGATTTATATGAAGAAAGAGAACACCAGGAAATGTAAATAGGGTATAATACATAGCCTAGCTACACCATATCATATACAAGATATGTTCGACCCCCCCCCCCCCTCTCTCTCTCGTTGTTATTGCAGTGACAGATAAAACCTTTTCCCAACCCCTTCCCTTTGTTTTTGGCAGCACATAGAAACTGTCCCCTGATGACGATTATTTTAACAATCGAGAAATCTTTTCAGTTGAACTTTTTCTTCTTGTTTTCTTTTACCCCCACCCCCCACCCCCCAGCCCCCTTCCCCTTCTCTCTTTACTTTCTTGTTAATATCTTGGACAGATATGTATCTTTTGTGATTCGTCTGACACACAGAGAGGAACAAAGAGACACACAGTGTCCAAGCTCCGCTCACGTTGAAGCATTCTCTCCAGCTGCAAAAGGAAGCGGTTGGGGGATGGGGGGTGTGGGTAGGGGTGTTAGTTGGGGGTCGGGGGGGGGGAGGGCTGCAGAGAAAGAAGAATGACGAGGGATGGCACTCTTGCTGTCACCCAGCGCCACCACTCCTATCTTGTTAATGGAGGCACAGGGTGCGGCGTGGAACCCCTGTCTATGGCACAATGCTCTCGTCAAAACCCAAGAAAAGGACTCGCACCCTCTGCACTCCAAGGACCGCTGTTTGGGTTTCCCCTCCATGACTGTTGTGGTAAAGGTCGTGTCCATGTTTTTTTTTTTCTCTGACGACAGACTGATGGAGTGGACCGGGAGGAGAGTGCGCTGTTGTTGGAGAGACGGGTGATATTGGTCTCCATTTCTCATGGTCTGGCTCGCTAAGTGATCATTTTCGTTAACACACACACTGCTTCAGTTATTTATTCATTGTCCACTTAGAGCCAAGCCGACCGCGTGGATCATACTGTGGAAGAAATCACGTTAAAAGAATCCTAAAATTAAAAAGCAAAACAAAGCCCCCCCCCTCCCCTTGCAGCGACTGAAAGATACCACTATGATTATGCCGACAAAAAATAGGAAAGGTCGCCCCTTTAGACAACCCAAAGAACAGAAAATAGTTTAAGATGGAAGAGGATGGAAATACTCTCGTTTTGAAGGATCCTGAAGTTATATCTAGCAACATCAAATTTTGTCTTTCCTACCCTCATGAACAAGAAATTCACACCTTCATTTTCAAGCACGGAAGAAAGCCCAAGTCGCAAGATCACCACGGGTGGGTGAAGCATTGTGAGGAAGAAACGACAGTAAAAGATCCGCCGAGTGTGATCACACACGCGATGCACCATAGCTCTCTTTTCCCACACGACCCCCTCCCTTTCAGCGTCTTAATGCCCATCGTAAATCGGTCAGGATCAAAGGGATTGAGCATGATGTATAACAGGTCAGGGAAGAAGGGAATCGGGGCGAACCATCTCTGTTAACCCGCTTTTGGGAGGAATCAACGACTTGCCAACAACAGCCCATCCCCGCCCCTTCCCTTCCCGCCCCCTCCCCTCCCCCGCTCATCCCTGTCTTTTGGAGTGCCGTTCCAGCCTCTTCATGACTCAGGTTCACACCCCTCCGTGTCCCTCTCTCCCAGTTTTCATAACCTACTTTTCCTCGTCCAGTCTTCCACTCCGTCATTTTCAACTGTCCTTCTCCTCTCTTATCACCCCGTTCTTTCTCCTCCCACGGTCCCACCGTCCCCAGTCGTAGATAATTGCAGGAGTGCTCCGTGTGGGCAACATCATCTGAGGACACTGATTCCTTCACTTGTCTTTCGTTTTTCTTTATTTCTTTGTGTTATGCAACTGAAATGCGTATTGATCTGAGAGAGAGAGAGAGGGAAGGTGGGTGGGCAGGGGGTGAGGGGGGGGGGGGAGGTGGAGGAGTGAGTAAGAGAGGGCCATAGAGACAGAGACACAAAAGTAGAGAGCGACAAAGAAAGAAAGCCAGCCTTAGCAGCAGAACTGTTGAACACATCATCTGTGTCTCTAATGTGTGACCGAACATCCGCAAAAGAGAGGCGATCTTGATTGGTTTGTTCACGAAATTTGTCGTCTACTGACCTGAAACCGACGAACAAAGAATGTATTGCATGTCAGCCCGGATCCCTTTTCTCTTCCATCACATGTAACCTCATAAAATCGTTCCCACTTCACCCAGCTCACCTATTACCCCCACACAACCAAGTGCGTCCACATCTTGTTTCTACTCTGAAAATACAGTCCATATCTTGTTTCTGTCCTTTGAAAAACAGACTGAACAATAAAAAAACGGAGGTGAATTAACATCCGCCCATCGAAGGAAAATCCCTGTGCATGTTTCTGTTCGCGTGGCTTCCCCATCTACGACAGTTTGTGAGCTCCCTTTCAGTGTCGTCATAAACCTTGATACCACAACTTCTGCATGCATTGTTTGACTGACACCGCGTATAATGAAGTGAAAAAAACCTGAAATCCTTGTTCTCTACTGGCATCGTTCTACATTATGAGAAAGGGTTCATGCGCAGCCTTTTACGGCTCCCTTGTCTGAAGGGAGAATGGGCCAACGCAACGTTCTTTTTGAGACCCGCCCAACCAGATTGAAGATGGGTTAATAAGGCAAACTTCTTGTGAACCCTCTTCGCCCGAGGGGACTGTTTTTGAGCCCTTCTCGTTAGCCGGAATAAGGATTTATTAAACATGGCCATTCTAAGCCCACGTCACGAAGGGGAAGTTAAGTGAATGCCAGAAAGGAGACGGATTAACGCAGCTTTTACCTCTCGCCAGAGGGAAGATCGAGTAACATTGATTTATTTTGAGCCTTTTTGTCAGCGGGGAGATAATAAAAAAAAGTATGTTAATGCGGAGTTTCCTTTGGATCCTCCTTGAGACAGGGATTTATTTTGGGTCATTCTGGGTCGAGGAAGGAGATGCACTAACCCAAAGTTCTTTCCAGGTCTCGCAGGAGGAATGGTAGGCTAAAGCAGAGTACTTCTTTTGAACACATCTCGTTGGTAAGGGGAGGGGAGGTTGGTTACGATGTTAACACGACCCCAACTAGAGGGGAAGTCGGCTAACGGACACTACTGTTTACATTACCCCAACTAGAGAAGGTTGTTTACTGACGTTTACAATATCCAAATAGAGGGGAGGTTGGTAACGGATACCGATGTACACAGTAACCCAATTGGAGGGGAGGCTGGTGCACGGATACTGATGTTTACACTACTCTAACCAGAATGGACATACCCGAGACTGAATGACACCACGAGAGAGGAGGAGGAGGGGGAACAGGGAGAAACGAGGAGAACTAGTTGCCAAGCCATCAGTGGTGCCCATACGGTCGGAGACAATGGAACAGAAGAACTGGACTGGATACGACGAGTGCTCATTATGTAGCTGAACTGAGGAAAAACTACAGGAACAACAGAAACATAATTTACGCCATACAACCGTGCAGTGACCTCCAAACTATAATGTCAAAATATCATTCCATTCCTGAAACCTGTTCTGCTCATGAAGGCACTATGTGTGGAACGGTGTGGCCCTCCTGCAGCAAACGTGGCCGGGTTCACAGCGTGATTTTCCTGCCATGATCCATTATCACTTTTCTCTAGGAAAATCGTTCAATGAAAGATTTTTGAGTTTGTCACATTACTTTCTCATGTAATCTCCAAGGAGAACAACAGCTTTGAACTGGTTCAAAGTATTAAGTTTGGGAGATCAATGCTCGAAGATAATGACCGTTGTAATCATCCAGTGACCCGTCATTACTACAGAGAAGGTTACCCAGGTAAGGTCTGTGATCGAGGAGAACCCAACACTTACTTATGATGACACAAAAAATACAATGAACCTTTTTATCGCTAAGAATCAATTTCATTTCCCAGTAATCACCTTGGCGTCCGGAATCGTTGTGCCGTTGAAGACCTCATAACTTAGATGACGAACTAAAGAATGTTTGGTTTTATTAGAGCACACATATACTCCAAAACATTGACGGAAGAAAAGGAAAATCAAATCGCATTTGGGTATTGAAACTAATGACGAAACGCTTTTCTGTGTGATCCCGAAACAATGCAACAGTGAGCAGTCTAGGTTTTCCCAGGTGAATCCACCTGTAAAGTTTAAAAGATCCAGAAGTGCAGACACAAAAATGGTGGTGTTTTTTTTTTGTTTTTTTTTTGTTTTTTTTTTTTTCAAAATCTGGCCATATAATTTTACCATACCACTTCAGGACAGAAAGACAATGACCTCAGACTAGAACGCCATCCACTGCCCACATAAAGAATCCGAGGCATGGTGCGGACAGTGTCCAGGCACCGGAACCCAGGGTCTCCTGCTGCATCATTGCAATGCTAATGCACCCACCGCAGCAACAAATTATGATTTTCTGGTGGAATATGGCGCATACATGGTCAAATATCTCCCTGTTTCCTCGATTTGAATCCTTGTGATTGGTTCCTGTTCCCTTTGGTCAAACGACAGCTGAGAGGAAGCCAGTTCCAGAGTGTTGAAAATGTTCGAGCTTTCTGTGAGGGTGTTAGTTTGGTTAATGCGGTCATGTGCCATGGACGCATGTGGTTTCATATATTGGAAAATACGTGAAAGCTGAGGAAGGAAAAATTGATACGCTGGAATATTTATTCACATGTAATTATGCCCACATGGCTGCATTCATATACTCTATCCCAGCTACAGGGGAGGATGGTAGACAACGATGTTAACAAAATCCCAACTGGAGAGGATGGTTAATGGTTACAGATGTTTACAATAACCTTACAAAACAGGATGTTAACAGGTACTGGTGTTTACACTATCCCAACGAGAGATGATGGTTAACGGATACCGACATTTACACTTTCCCAAATAGAGAAAATTCTGATCAGCAGATGTTTACACTACCCCAGCTAGAAAGGAGTATGGTTAACGGACACCGATGTTTACACTACCCCAGCTAGAAAGGAGTATGGTTAACGGACACCGATGTTTACACTACCCCAGCTAGAAAGGAGTATGGTTAACGGACACTAATGTTTACACTACCCCAGCTAGAAAGGAGTATGGTTAACGGACACCGATGTTTACACTACCCCAGCTAGAAAGGAGGATGGTTAACGGATACCGATGTTTACACTACCCCAGCTAGAAAGGAGGATGGTTAACGGACACCGATGTTTACACTACCCCAGCTAGAAAGGAGTATGGTTAACGGACACTAATGTTTACACTACCCCAGCTAGAAAGGAGTATGGTTAACGGACACCGATGTTTACACTACCCCAGCTAGAAAGGAGTATGGTTAACGGACACTAATGTTTACACTACCCCAGCTAGAAAGGAGGATGGTTAACGGACACTAATGTTTACACTACCCCAGCTAGAAAGGAGTATGGTTAACGGACACCGATGTTTACACTACCCCAGCTAGAAAGGAGTATGGTTAACGGACACCGATGTTTACACTACCCCAGCTAGAAAGGAGTATAGTTAACGGACACCTATGTTTACACTACCCCAGCTAGAGGGTGGTTTGGGACTTGACAGACTTTGGTTCTTTCTGCTGGAAGAAGGTTAGAAATATACAGCAAACGTTAAGTCGCTCCACTAGAGAGGGAGATGGGATAGTTGACACAAAATAGTTTCGGGAAGACAGATTAACCCACACAGTGGTTTGATCTCTCCCTGCCACTGGGTACCACTGGTTGATGCTGAACAACTGCTGGGCTCTCCAAGTCAAAATGGTGGAAGATTTTAGCTCGTTTTGGCCACGCCTGTGTATAAAAAACAAAAAACAAACAGATAGAGGAGCGGGCGGGCGGGAGGGTAGGGGAGAGAGAGAGAGAGAGAGAGAGAGAGAGAGAGACAGACGGACGGACATTGTTTTATTGCCATTCAGTGGCAAGGGGGACAATGTATGAACAAAAGATAGCGGCAGTTTACAGAGCAATTGACATATTGCTAAGAGTGAAAAGAAAAATCAAGAGAGAGAGAGAGGGGGGGAGGGGGGGGGGGGGGGAGATCACAAGCAAAACCATCCCTTACTTACCCAAACACAACCATAAACGCGCGTGTCTACTTCGTTTTACGCGATTTGTCGCTTCACCCTTGCGCCCCTTTGTTGACTGCCCCCCCCCCCTCCCACCCCCTACACCCTCACTCCTCCCACCTCCAACATCCCAACCCGGAAGATGAAGGCTATGTTGCTGATTTTGTATTGTTTGCGGTGGACAGACACTCGGAATTTTTTTTTTCTGCTAAAAGACGTGACGCCAAAGAAAGACGCCCCGAGCTCATTCCTCTTCAAAGCGCAAGGCGGAGTTAATGGCACGTCTTTTCACCCGGTTCTTCCCAAACGGCTGACAGGATCACAAGGTTGTGGGGCCCCAGATTGGGGCGGGTGGTAAAGAGGTTGGCAAGCAGGCAGGATCAACAGTGAGGACTTGCTCAACATTGGCTCTCCGTGATGTTGACAATCACTCGCAGGGCAGTGTCAATACTGGCCAGCCCACCCCTGCATGTGTGATTAAGGAAATTACATCATGGTGGCAGCCCCCTCTCTCTTCCCGCCATCCCACCCCCTGCTCTTTCTCGCTGCTTCTCCCGGTGTCTCCCGTTTTGCCCCTCCTCTCTTTTTCTTCTTCTCTGTTTCTCTCTCTCTCTTCCTCTCACACTCTCGCTCTCGACTTTCTTCTGTCTGTCTGTCTGTCTGTCTCTCTGAATCTATATTTGTCTGTCTCTGTCTCTATCATCACACTCTGTTTTAGATATCTTTTAGCCTCATGGCCAGAGGTAGAAAACATACATTCTCAGTTGACTTTTTTTGTTGTCATTACGAATCCGAATTTGCTGTAAATTTTTTCTCCCTTTCCTGTCCACAAGAAAGAAAGAATGAAAACAACAAAACCTAAAATAAACACAAACATAAAAAACACGGAAAACGATCACCTTTTATGGAAGAAAAATGGTTTTTGTGTCTGGATGACATAACATTTTTGCTCTGATTTATCTGTGTTTTCCGAAGGCGTCTGCACTCTCTCTTGATATCCTTCTAACATCATTGCTTTTATTTATTTTGATGTATTGCCTCTCTCTGTCTCTCTTCGTCTCCCTCCCTCTGGCTCACTTTGACATAGATAAATTCGTGCTTTGTTAAAAACTGGAATCATTAATCAGAATGATTACCAAGAATTCAAGCGTGTTATTATTGAAAATCTCCGATTTGCTTCACTGTCATTATGTATTATTTTGATTTATTACTCTGTGTGTGTGTGTGTGTGTGTGTGTGTGTGTGTGTGTGTGTGTGTGTGTGTGTGCACACTTTTGTCTGTCTGTCAGGAAAACCCTAATTCATCACTATAATTTTTTATGTTTTATATTCACCTCTTCTTGTGTGGAATATGTCCTGTGTTTATTTTCTACGTGTTTTTTTTCTTGCCCAGATGACTTGATATAAACCGAAATAATGCTTGTTTCACTACCCACTCGAAATAAAATTCGTTTCATTTCGGTTTTTTTCTCTCTCTTCAATCGTTTATCAGAATCAGCATCAAACTGATTTGTAGCATTATTATTAAAAGCTATAGACCAGCTCTGCGGGAACCCCCCTCCCCCCTTTCATTATTCACTGAATTGTTTCTTTTGAAAGCAAGACACGTGACCAAAAATGTATTTCCATCAGATTGTAATCCCGATGGATAAATATCAAATAGCAGACCGAGGTAGTTTCAAATAAGTGCGCTGTTATAACACAATCTCTGCATCATTCTGGACAGCACTTGAAGTTTTCTACAGCTGAGTGTGACGAATCAGTCACTCTTGGTTATACTTACTTAAGCCCTTCGCTCCCTGTGAAGCACAGGCCATCAACGACGTTTATCCACCGAACTCGACTCTGGACTGTCCTTTCTGAATCCCTCCAGCTGGACCCCACCCTCTTTTGCTCTGCTTCAGTGTCCCGCCACAAGCTGTTCTTGGGCCGTCCTCTCTTCTTTCTCTCCTGGGGGTTCCAGGTCAGGGCCTGGCGTGTAGAGCTGGATGGGGATTTTCTCAAGGTATGGCCAAATCCATTCCCACTTTCGTCTCAGGATCTGTTTCTCCACTGGTTCCTGTCCCCATCTTTGCCACAGTTCATCAGAAGGTGGTGAAGGCTGCTCTAGCTTTGCCTACTCTGGAAGTGACATCTTTGTCAGTGCGGCCCTGTTTATCAATATTGTTGTCGAGATAGGTGAGGGAGTCAGCTTCATGCATCGGCTCACCCTGTAGTGACTGGTTTGCTGGCAGATGTGTTGATCTTCATCTTGGTTATACCAGACTTTAAAACACCGGAAAATGTTTTAACTGAAACAATGTTTTTAGGTATCTGTATTGTTGTTATACTTGTAGATACCACGTGGGTATTTGTGTATTTATAACAACATTTATGTGGCCTCGAATTTCCCATTACACTGGCGTTCGCGACAGGATTCACTGATAAGAAGATTGACGTAGGTTTTCTTTATTCTGTTAGAGTACATCAGATCGTACTTATCATTACTTTATTGCTATGATTTGAACAAATTCAAACGCCTAAATTACACACACACACACACACACACACACACACACACACACACACACACCAGAACAACAAGCCACACACATACAAAACACTGCATCCCCACAGAACAAACAAAACAGAGGCAGTCACGCCACTCTGTCAGAAAACACTTTAATCAAAATAAAGCTGCACGATATATTATGGAAGAAGAAATGGGAAGAATTGATTTAATCCTTTCGTGTGTGCACATCTCGGGAGTCACTGACAGGTCCGCAAAGCGAAAAAAACACACAAAAAACAGCACAAAACCAACCCCACACAGCAAACAAACGCACAATGGGAGAAGATTAAATAAACTCAACGGTGCTTTTCCCCCATTCCTTATCAGCCTGTGACACACATCGGTGTCATCGTGACCCACAGAAGGTGCCGTGCTTATTGTGCACATGGAAACAGTGTTCCTCGTTGGAGAGTGTGCGTTGGGGCACATATGTTTTTGGTTTTTGCTTAACTTCAAATGTCAGGTCAAGTGAAAGCCTTAACATTACTGGAACTATATTTCCTCCACTTCTGCACCGGCAACAGCAACAACTGTAGCAGCTATAGCTTCTTCTGCTGCAGCGACCACTACAACTATCAATGAAAAAAAACCAGTTGTGCTCGACTCCCTGTGCTAGATACATGGGAACACAAATTAGAAAAGTTCGTGGCATGTGATTCGGGTATCGTGAAATTTATTGGGGAGGAAGGACGGGGGAGGCTCCCCAAGTCGCCCTTTAAGTTTCATATTGAATGTGATGACTTTCATCGGTTGAATGCGGAGTCCGTGTTGGACTGTTAGCACACCGTTTTCTCTACCGACACAGAAAGAGATTCAGGACTAATATTCAGTGACGATCTTATTCACATTCACAGAGTCCACGAGGAAGTTCTTGTTAATTACTTTAAGGATGTCATCAGGCTGTGTGTGTGTGTGTGTGTGTGTGTGTGTGTGTGTGTGTGAACGCGTGTATCCGAACGCGCGCGTGAGAGAGAGACAGAGACAGAGAGAGAGAGAGAGAGAGAGAGAGGCGGAACGGAGCTAGAGAAATAATAACCTTGTCCTGGGAACAACACATCAAAGAACCCGCTAATATCACGATATCAAGGCCATCACCACCAGGACGTTTGACACTAAACCACCCCAGATGAAAACAACGGCGGCAGTTACTGATCACCATGGCGCCAAATCCAATAATCCAGCCACACGCTGTCCTTTGATCGGCGCCCAGGAGACAACAGGAATCCTGTCAGAGCCACCGTCCCTGATGACGTATTCAAACAAGGGAGATAATCCAATACACTGTTGTCACATGCCAGGGTTCTGATGAAGCAAATGGCATCAAGTTGAAGATGAGGGAAGAGTAGGGTGGAGGGAGGGGGAGGAGGCGGTGTGTGTAGTGGGTGGGGTGGGGTTTGGGTTTGGAGTTTGGGAAGGCGGGGGAAGGGGGGGAGCGGAGGGTGAGAAGGTGAAAGGGCTTTTGGAGGGGGTCGGAGGTGGAGGGAGGGGGAGAGAAAGGATGAATAGTGAAGTTGAAGGAAGGGGGCAAGTGTGGAGGGGGGGTGGGGAGGGGGAGTGCGAGTGATATGGGTGGTGGAGGGGTGAAAGTGGGAAGAAGGGAATACGGTGCCCACGATGACGCTCCGGAGAGAGAGACAGAGACAGAGAGTGACATCGACAGCATCCCACCGTTTTCTGGGGACTTTCCTCAGCAAAGAAACCGGAGCTTTGGGTCGTGAGGCTTGTTTCCCAACTCATCAATTAGGTTTGTTTGCAGGCGGCTGGTCCGTCCTGGTCTGCTAACGTCGAGTGCACATGCACATGCACCCACAGAGACAGACAAACAGACAGACTGACTGACAGACAGATATAGGCAGACCAACGCAATGACATAGAAGGACACATACACATTTGCGTAAACTATTTACATACTACAATGCATGATTACACAGACATGAGGACCTACAGAGAGAGACAGAGAGACAGACAGAGACAGAGACAGACAGACAGAGAAACACACACACACACACACACACACACACACACACACACGCACACACACACACACACACAGATTTACCTCGTGACATCATACGTTCTTCTTCGCAGAGCCATGGTCTCGAATTCTTCAGAAAAATCTGAAACAAACAAACAGAAGAAATCAATATGATCGTTAGATATCTCATTAATTGTTCAAAGAACTGTATAACTATCTTCCCCATTTAATGACATATGATCATCATGAACGTTTGGTGACTTTTGTATAGTAAAAGTCGGCATAATGACAAGGATAAATGAAATGAGAATATCACAATAAAACAAATCACTGAGCCCCAAAGAATAACTTATGATGAGACAAAGTGGCACTTGGGACGCGCGCGCGTTTACACACACACACACACAAATAAGCAAATAAGGTTCTACATGTGCTACTCAGAACATTTCGTAATACAAATATGAATATAGATATCATGTGTCAGTTATATGATACTTTGATAACGCCTATTTCAACATATGGAGCAGAAGTTTGGTTTCCATAAAAATGTTGCAGGAGATGTATCGTTTAATTTATTCGAATTATTCTGTAATTGTCTTTCCAACAAATTTCCATATGAAAGACTTCATGTCAAGTTTTGTAAGCAATTACTAGGTGTACATAAAAGAGCAATGGTTCTCCCCGTTTTAGGAGAATTAGGAAGATTCCTTATTAACCTAAATATGTCAAGTTATTGGCTATTGGATACACCTATTTGAGCTTCCTCAAATTCACTTGTATACACAACATATAAATGCATGTATCGTTAAACAAATGAAAATGTTCAGTGGTCTACTTTTCATAACAAATGTATTAACTAGCACTGGATTAAATCACGTTTGGAAAAATCAGTTCACTTTTAGTGTTAAAAGATTAAAGTATGCTATATCCAAGAAGCTTGAAAATGAATGTGTAACATTTTGGAAACAGAAACATAACAGTTCATCTAAATTAGCATTTTACAAGAACGCTGTGACAAATTATAAAACTGAACCATATTTAAAGAATACAGCAAATACACAGCACAGGAAAGCACTGACCATGTTACGAATCAGCGCCCATGACTTACAAATCGAACAGAGAAGATATAAAAATACACCGAAAGAATAAAGACTGTGTGATACTTGTAACAGTTTAGAAGATGAGATTCACCTTTTAGACAATTGTGTAAAGTAAAACACTTACAGACACAGATTCCTAATCGATATATGTCGTCCAAATGCAATGCCTAGTGAATTGATCCTTCTAACAGAATTACAGCCAAGGCTGGCGAAATTCGTTCACGAATGTTTCTCTTCTTAATATGCTCATGTTTATGTTTCATTGTGTCTTATATACTTTAAGGTTTTATGACAATGAAAAGTATTCTATTCTATTCTGTTCACACACACACACACACACACACACACACACACACACACGCTGAGAGAGAGAGCAAGAGAGAGAGAGAGAGATGACGTCAAAATAACAGCTGTCATAAAACTAAGAACTAACGTTTCGGCAGCACTGCAAAGTCTTCCGACAGTTAACCGGAGCTTCAGTAGGGATAACAAGAGCCTTATTAATAAGTTTTGTAATAAACAACAGAAGCCCACACTGTCAAGTAAAAAAGAACCCTGACTGTCGAGATGAGGAAGTTTTGGGCAGTCAACAACGCGACCCTCACTCTCAATAAGGTTAAGTTTTACCATCAGCAACGTATACCATTAAAACAGAAAAGGGACGTTTTCTGATTTTATGAGTTAAAAAATATGCAAGCCCTTTTAGTAAACACACACACACACACACACACACACACACACACACACAGAGAGAGAGAGAGAGAGAGAGAGAGAACAACAAAAAACATTTTGGTAATGAATGCGAACCTTTAGTATCAAAAAGAGATATTTCAGCAGACAATCATGTGAACCTTTGATTTAAAAACCACAACGGTTGAAAACAAATGAATAATTCAATACTGTTTTACATATTCAGTTTGCTTTATAAGAGTTTTAATTAAGTGTTAAGATATTGGGATTTGAATTATTTATTATTTTACAAATTCCTTTTATTTATGAAACAACTATTATTCTTCTTTTTCGTAATTATTCATTCTTTATTCAACGCACTTATTTATTTCTCATTCCATATGCGTGTGTATTCATGAACTTCTACGAATTCCTGTTTTAAGGTATAACAAATATTTATTGTTCTCCTTCTACTTCTGCCGGAAACAGGCGCACTTACAAAAGAAAATAAATGTTTTTTTCTTTCCAACTAAGAGCTGCCAATCTTTATGCCAGAGCAACATTTTTCCCCTTAAGGCAGAATTGATTTTTTTTTTTTTTTTTTTTTTTTTGGTCGAAAAACTGTTTTCTATCTCGCTGCCAGGAAACGAAACTCCTCATTAACGAGAAAAGTCTTTTCTTTTCTTTATCATTTTTCCCCATTGAAAAGCGCGATAAGTCACTGTCAAGTGGAGCAGGCTGGGAACTGACGGCAATCACGTGGTTTTGTCACACAGAACAAACGCTGGCTAGAGTTGAGGGATGAGGCGTGGTGCAGGCTTTATTCGTTTGGCGTGGTGTCCGTTCATAGCTGTTGGTCTGGTCCCTTCTGTCTTTCTGTTCTGGACTGCTGTCGCATCTCTACCATCTAGAGTGAGTTTTTAAAACCCGGGATTTACTATTAAGAGTCTCTCTCTCTCTCTCTCTCTCTCTCTCTCTCTCTCTCTCTTCATAGGCCATCGGTTCCGACGATGACAGTTTGCACAGCTCATCATCTGTTGTGGACGGGCAGGTGGCTGTGGAGTCCATTTCTCGAACGGCATGGTCGTTCACAGTGGGGGTAGGAGAACTGTCCTGGTTCTCTCCGTGTATGTATCTCTGCGTATATCTACATAGATACATACAACGAACAGGGTTTAAAGGCAGACACGTTTAGGATCATGGTGCCAATGTGGGTCGCGTGTCACGTGACCAGTATTCCACCTCGCTGATTCGTCTCACAAAATACGTGTTCTGCCCCCTCTTTAAATCAACAGCGGTGGATTTAAGTCAATACCTCTGATGTCCCCACACTCCGCTTACTTCTAGAATCCCCCCCCCCTCTCCCCAACCCCTCCCTAACTTCCAGCACTGCCACTGCTGTCCCAAAACCTCACGGCACCCGGTCAACCTTTCTACGCCTTGTAACGTCTAAACTGGTTCAAGATTACCTCCCCCCACCTCATTCTTTTAACTACCTTTCCCCTAAATGTCTCACCCTGTTAGAAGTGAGCTGGTATCATAAAAGCAAGTAAATGAAGTAAAGGCAGAAACAGACGGACGAACCATAATAAAGACCTCTCTTTCCGAGTTTGTGTAAAAAACAAACAAAAAAAGTAGTAGTAGTTGTAGTAGTAGTAGTAGAGGAAGAAGAAGAAGAGGGTTCAGCAGTCTGGAAGTATAAGTTCTGACAAGAACTGCAAACATTGGAGTATGTATACACACACGCACACACACACACACACACACACCGTCTAAAAACACTTATATGAAGATAAACTTAATAAAACTTAAACTGAAGATAAAACAAACACACACACACACACACACACATATATATATATGTATAATTCATGTTATTTTCAAACATAAGATCTTGCTTTTAAGAACAGCAAGCAAGCTTTTAGCCAGTCAATATGCACGTCCTTGAAAAAAAAGCATTTTTCCTCTCTTCGGCAAACAAAAATTGTTATTGCGAAGAACAGCATCTTATATCGTCAATTTAATAACTGTAGAATGAAACACACCCAATTTCAAATACATATCGGAGCAAAAATGCATCTATATTTGAAACACAATAAAAATCAACAAAATGCAACACGACATTCTAAAACAACATATTCATTTAACTATGTTGCCACCTCACATTCCATTCTGGAACTGGTGGTACAATATCAGGAATAACACTTATTTATTCGTTCATTTTCTTAGAGCAAGTTTGTATTTCCGAGAACAGCAAACTTCATATCATTTATTAGTTCATGTCATTTGCTTATCAATTCATTGGCCTCATAATGTATTATTTGATTCACTCATTCAAGAAAACCTATTTATTTATCTATTTATAGTTTGCTTCATTTTCCTGAACACAATTTTTTATTAGTTCATGTCGTTTGCTTATCAATTCATTGACTTCATATTATTTGCTTCACTCATTCAAGAAAACCTATTTATTTATTTATTTATTTATTTATTTATAGTTTGCTTCATTTTTCTGAACACATTTTTTTTATTGCCACTAAAAATCCATTTTATTCTTTTCATTCTTTCTTTATCCCCCCCCCATGCCCCCTTTATAAATTTTGTTTTTGAATTTCTTTTTTTTATTTTTTATAGGAAACTGGTGCTGTTACTGGGAGAAAAAAGGGTTTCATTCGAGCCAAGAGCTGCCAATCTTTATTGCCAAGAGCAACATTTTTTCCCCTTAAGGCGGACTTATTTTTATTCCCCCCAAATCGAAAAGCTGCTTTCTTTCTCGCAACCGGCAGATGTAACTCCTCATTACCACGGGAAGCTTTATCTTTTTTTCAGTGGTGAAAAAGCTGAAGTCGTTACTGTCAAGAGGAGCAGGTCGGAATCTGACGGCATGCACGTGCTTCTGTCGCACGGCGTAAATCGTTCACAAAAGACAACTGGGAAGCGAGTTGTCGGTTTTATAAGTATGCCCCTACTGTCTCCGTTCCGGACTGTTTCCGCAAAAATGTGGGCAGCAGTATATTATTCATTTGATTGTGCTTTGTCTTCTTTATCTCCCTCTCCCTCTCATGTGTGTGTGTGTGTGTGTGTGTGTGTGTGTGTGTGTGTGTGAGAAAGCGTGCGTGTATGCGTGTGTGTGTGTGTGTGGAGCCGTGTGTGTTCCCATGCTATCTCCATTGACCATCTCAGTTCTGTTTTTCAGACCTCAGTCACTCCCCTCACACTCCTCCACCCATCCCTCTCTGCATGTTCTCAACTCGTCGTCCACACTCATTTTCATTCCGGCTGTCAACTGACATGCACGCAAACACATGCCAGAAAGCTAACAAGAGAGTGAGAAATGGCGAGAGATAAAGAAAGAGAGAGGGGTGAGAGAGAAAGAGAGAGGGGGGAGAAAGAGAGAGAGAGAGAGTGAGACAGAGAGAAACAGAGAGAGAGATTAGAGCAAGACAGACATTGAAACTAAGTGTGAAAACCGCTAATGCTGTTCTGTCAGGAAATAAATGAACAGCCCCCCCGCCCCCTTCCGACTCCCTCTGACCCCTCTGTGTGTGTGTGTGTGTGTGTGCTCGCGCGCGCGCGCGTGCGGGTGCGTGTGCTTGTGAGTGTGCACGCATGCAGAAATTAGATCACCGGTTTCTTCGTGCGCAGTCAATAAACAGGGGTTAAATGGCGACACGTTTAAGATCGTGGTGCCCCGTGATTCACGTTTCCCGAGGATGGAGCAGATTGTGGCCAGGATTCCGCCTCACTGAGTCGCCTCATTATACACAGCCCTGCCCCTCCCTAAATTAACAGCTGTGAATTTCAATCGATGCCACTGCTGTCCCCACTCTCCACTTCTTCCCGGTGCCCCCTTCTCTAACCCGTAGAGTTGTTACCACTGCTGCTGCTCTCCCCTTTACCCGCAAAACCTAGTCCTCCTTTCTGCTCCCTGTTATGTCAAAATTGGTTCAATTAGGACACACAGAGCCCCAAGCCCTGTTCAAACCATCCCCGAAGTTCTCATTTCACTTAGAAGTAAGCCAGCGTCATGAAAATAAAGTAAGCAAACAGATAACCAAGCCATGTTAAAAAAAAGTATCCAATTTTCCAGAATTACTTCTCCTTTTTTTTGGTGACAAAGAAGGAGAAGAAGAGGCAGAAAAAGAAAAATATTGCATAAGACTAAGAAGAAGACAACGAGTAAGTGAAACGGAGAGTTTAAAAAAAAATCATCTAAGGAATAAGTTTCAACAGTAAAGAATTGCGTGGTTTTTTTCTGCAAAAACAGCAAAACGTTTAAAAAAAAAACCCGTTAAATCAGTTACTTTTTTTTTTTTAACAACACGGTATTGCTATTAAGAATAGCGAGTTATAATTTTTGGTTGAGTATGAATCCTTGAAAAAAAATGTATTTCTATTCTCAGCAGGTTCCAACTCTTATCAAGAATGCACATTATTATCTTAAGGAATTTCATGACATATACGCAGTTCTAACAACTGATGGGAATATAAAACTTCATTTATATTTGAAACGCCATCATAATACAACTTGACAGCATAAAATAAATTATTCATACAACTATGCATCTAACTCACATTCACTTTTCCAATTATGATCCTCGACATTGGAAACTGAGTTATATTTACATTTATTTTTTGATCATTTATTCAATTCACGTGTAATCATTGATCAGTTTATTATCTTATTTGTTCATTTTCTGAGTCCACATTAGCGTGAAGAGCAATTTATTTCTTTTCTTGAATGTCATTTTTTCACTTATGCCCTTTACTTATCTGTTTATCCAATAACTCATCCATCTTCGGTTTGCTTTATTTCTATATATGATTTATCGCCATCGTTCAGACTTCTGTTTGTTTGTTTGTTTTCGGGTGATTAAGATCCAAATTTCAAGAGAGAAAAAAAAAGTAGTTTTTTTCTCTAAAGAGCTGCCAATCTTTATTGCAAAGAGCAACATTTTTTTTCAGTTAAAGCGGAATTGTTTTTATTTCCCAAATCTAAAAAGCTGCTTTCTTCCTCACTGCTAGCAGATGTAACCTCTCATTACTGAGAACACATTTTCTTTTTCCACTGAAAAGTGTGCGTCGTTATTGTCAAAAACAGGGTTGTCAGACAGTGGCAAGACAGTGATCTTGCACACATTGTGAACGTGAACCGAAGACGCCGTGATAAGTCGTACTGGTTTCATTAGAAGGCCCTGTCTTTCCTTTGGACTGTCATCGACAGATGCTATTGGCAATTTATATATCAAATTAAATTTTTTGGGGGCACACTTTCTTTCTCTCTCTCTCTCTCTCTCTTTGTGTGTGTGTGTGTGTGTGTGTGTGTGTGTGTGTGTTTTCTTCTTGCATCAAATAATCTTTATTTGATTTAAATGGTTTTGCATCGAAATCATTTCAACTGATTTACTTCACATACATGTTTTATCGTGCCGTCACTGCAGCAAAGAACATGCTGGATAGAGTCTCTCCATCTCTATGAGTGCTTGTCTGTTTCTCGTGTATATGTGTGCGTGCATGCGTGTGTGCCTCTGTGTGTGTGTGTGTGTGTGTGTGTTCGGGTGTTGAGGCCTGTGTTCAGTTCACCTTTCATCTCTACTGACCCTCTCAAGTCAGTCCCCGCCCTTCCCATTCTTTCCAGGTCCCTCCCCATGCTCCCCACCACTGGTCCACATTCATTTTCATTCTGGCTGTCAACTGACATGCACGCAAACAAACGCGAGGAAGCTAACAAGGAAGTGAGAGATGCGTGAAAATGTGTGTGTGTGTGTGTGTGTGTGTGTGTGTGTGTGTGTGTGTGTGTGTGTGTGTGTGTGTGTGTGCCGTGTCTGTTGCTTCTTCGAAAAAGCATGTTCATGCATGCTCTATGTGTGTGTGTGTGTGTGTGTGTGTATGTGTGAGTGTGTGTCCAGAGATTCAATCATGAGCTGGAGTCACGTGCGCGGTCAACAAACAGGAAATGGCGACACGTTTAAGATCGTGGTGCTCCGTGATTCACGTTTCCCGAGGATGGAGCAGATTGTGGCCAGGATTCCGCCTCACTGAGTCGCCTCATTATACGCAGCCCTGCCCCTCCCTAAATTAACAGCTGTGAATTTCAATCGATGCCACTGCTGTCCCCACTCTCCACTTCTTCCCGGTGCCCCCTTCTCTAACCCCTAGAGTTGTTACCACTGCTGCCGCTCTCCTCTGAAGTTGCAGCACCCAACGGTTGTTCCTGCCCCCTGTGGCGCCTGAATTGGTTGAATCAGGACAGAGTTTCCTCAGCTCTTCAACCCAAAGATCTTAATGTATTAGGAAGGAACGTGGCATCCTGAACAAAGAAAACCACAAAAGGTTGGGTCAAGACAAGCTAAACCCCCTCACAGTTCAAAACTGCCCTCATGACACACCTCTTCTGACAATTATACAATCTCGTATGAAAAAGTCGTGTGCATGCGCGCATGCATTTGTGTGTGTGTGTGTGTGTGTGTGTGTGTGTGTGTGTGTGTGTGTGTGTGTGTGTGTGTGTATGTATGTGTGTGTGTGTGTGTGTGTGTGTGTGTGTGTGTGCGCGTGCATGTGTGTGCGAGCGTGCATGGGCACACGCGTGTATGGGTATGATGTCAGTGTGTGAGTTTAAACTGGCCTAAATTATTACTGTTGTGTTTGTCATTGTTAATATATTTCTATTATCAACAATTTATAGATGATACATTATTTGATATACGTTATGGCATGATCTGTTTTAAGTGTCCTCTCTTACTTTTTAAATTATAAGTGTATGTTTGTGTGGGAATGTTTGAGTGAACGCTTTTAATGCTATTGTAAAGTGCATAGAGCTTCAAGAATATGGGCAATAGCAATACGTCTCAATGAATAAAAACAAACTACCTTTTCTTTTAAAATGTTTTGTAATAATCATCTTCAACAGTGTATGCAGTTTGAACAGTTATCTGTAAGTTAACGATTTGGAAATTGTTTTCTTGTTTCTTTTGAAACTGGTGAGTATTCATTACGCGGTCCTACTGGCCATTTACTGTTATATCCCCCTCTCCCTCTCTCTCAAACACACACACACACACACACACACACACACACACACACACACACACACTCATATACATATATATACATATATGAGAGAGACAGAGACAGAGAGAGAGACAGACAGACAGACAGAATGACAGAGAGCAACTGCATTAATCTTTCAAAACAACTGAACTGATGACGACGCGATGACGCTGTGAAAGAAGAGAAACGGGGGGTAAAAAGCAGGAACAAAGCGACGGAAGGAGAAGTAGAAGAAAAAGACGACGATGATTACGAGGACGTTAATGCAGAAGAAAATCACGGTGACAGTCATGATAAAAAGGCAACACAAATTACCTCCACGAACATTGGCAGCTAATGTTTCAAGTGACATTTCATTTCTGACACACGCTAATATCGACTTGGAGGGGGGAAAAAACCCGCACACACTGCATCTAGTTGCTGGTGATCGAAGTTGCTTGATGTTCGAGAACAAAAAAAGAAGGTTAATTGCTGCTGTCATATAGGGGCTTCAGCCCATGAAATCTTGCGCAATGGGTTTTTCCACACGACTGCTTTTGTGACGGAATTCTGAGACGCATGCGCAGAAGGTTATACTTCATAATTAGTTGAATACTTCAGTTACCATATCTTTTCTTCTTTTTTTTTTCTTTTTTTAAATTTTTAATATAAATGCCCAGATTGACTCGTATGTCTGAATCACCATGTATTTTTTTTCTTAAAGAGGGCAACTGCCTAGATTAACTTGTGTGCCTGAAAACGTGCCTCTCTCTCTCTCTCTCTCTCTCTCACTAAGGCCAAGAATGTGGCTCACACAAAAGCAAGTGTCGAAATTGAATGAGCTGAAAAGAAAGAAAAGTAACATTCCTCTTAAGAGAAATATGCTTGTGTTGGCTTTGGTTTGTTCCTATGCAAAATAATGTAAACATGATTTTTTATTGTTCTCTGAGACAAAATAGTATTAGCAAAATAAAAAAATGATTGTGCTATGACTGGATAAGGTGGTTAAGGTGGTGATTGTCCTCTGTGTATGTGTGTGTGTGTGTGTGTGTGTGTGTGTGTGTGCGCGCGCGTGTGTGTGTATGAGAGAGAGAGAGAGAGAGAGAGAGAGAGAGAGACAGAGACAGAGAAAGAGAAAGAAAGAAAGAGAGTGGTAGAACATGAGGGCGTGTATCCGCGCATGCTTGCAATGCACGCACTTGTGCATATATGCCGCCTCTGTGTGTATGTGTTTGTGCCTGTGTGCATGCGAGCCCGTGTGTGTGTGTGTGTGTGTGTGTGTGTGTGTGTGTGTGTGTGTGTGTGTGTGTCTGTCTGTCAGTGTATGCGCGCGCGCGCGCCTGTGAGCGCACGTGCGCACGCACTGACGAGCAAGCGTGCGATAATGTGTGTTTCTCAATCTGGTCTTGCCTTCTCTGATTTCCCCTTCTTAATCTTCTGTGCTCTGTCACTGCCCCCCCCCCCCCCCCAACCCGTCTCTCCCCCACTCCACTCACATTGCCAGCTAATTTTCATTCTGCTTGTCAATTAACATGCACGCAAACCTCCGCCGGATAGCTGAGAAAACGAGAGGGGGACAGGATGGAGAGAAAGGGTGGGGAAGAAATATCGAGGGAGTTCAGGGAAAGAAGAGATGGAGAGAGAGAGAGAGAGAGAGAGAGAGAGAGAGAGAGAGACAGAGACAGACAGACAGACAGACAGACAGACAGAGTGTGTGAGGTATAAGGGGGAATGGAGAGGGAGGAGTGAATCGGGAAGGGAGAGAGAGAGAGAGAGAGAGAGAGAGAGAGAGAGTAAAGTCTGCTAGTGAGAGAGATCGAGAAAGAAAGGTGTGTGCTTGATATATCGAAGCGATGCTTGGAAGTTTCAACAGTGAGCGTCATGATGCCAATCTATGCAAATAATGTAACGAAATGATGAATGCAAATGACCTGATACGTTCCAGTGATATTGACAGATATTCTCTCTCTCTCTCTCTCACTCTACCCCCCCCCCCCCCCCCCCCCCCCCCCCCCCCCCCCCCACACACACACACACAGAGACAGAGATCAGTTTTATGCCCTCTCCTGTGCACTAAGAGAGACGGGAAGAGACAGAGGTACAAAAAGAGAGAGGGGGTCGGAGAGAGAGAAAGAGAGGCAGAGACAGAGACGGAGAGAGCTTATATTGAGGCACAACAGCTTTAATTGTGAACGTGATGATGCTAATCTATGCAAATAATATAATGAAACTAAGCACACACACTCGTAAAGAGAGAGAGAGAGCAGTCTTTTTATTATTTTTTATTTTTTAGCTGAAGCAAAAAGTGATAACTTTGGATGTGAGAGTCATAATGTCAATTGATGCAAATTATATAACCAAATAATGAATGCAAATGAGCTGACAGCTTGTGGTGAAGTGACAGGCTTTCTGTCTCACCGCCTCTTATGAAAAAGGTGGAGGTGATTAGGACCCTCTCTCTCGAGGATGACGCACGCGCGCGCGTGCACACTTGCACATTCTCATGCACAAATGCGTGCCCGCACTACAAAACAAACACAAAAGCCCACTAGAAAACATCACTAGTTGTATGGAACGGAACTATTTTTGGTTTTTATTTTTGATAACTTTGGTTGAACCAAACTTCGTTGTTTCTGTGTTTTGTTTTGAAACTCTTGCTTGAACCTTTGGAAAAGAAAACGACCATGTCTTTCAAATTAACCTTTTCCTTCTTATGGAACGTGGGAGGAAAAAAATAGGAAAAGAAGGAAGGCTTGTATTTAATTAATCCACGCTGACAGCTCTGATTTAATTTAATCTCCCACATGTTGAAAGAGTTTAATGATGACAGCAGCTGTGCGCCAACCTGTTAACCCCACTGGAACGGGGTAGTCCAGCCACAGATGAACAGACTGAGAGAAGCAAACTATAGTTACATACAGGATATCTTTACGAAAAAAAAAACATAGTGTAGAGGTTGGAAACAAGAAATGAAGATTCAAATTATCCAGGAAAAAAAGCATCCTTCCAGTCAGAAGATTCTGTTGCCAGTTAGCCAAACCATCATGAGTTAGCCAAACCATCATGACAAAGAGAACACATGCAAACAATGAAACAACCACGTAACGTATGTGTCCAACGTGGTTCACTCGGTAAAATGGGGTACTTAACAATAAACACGTTTTTAAGATATAGTAAACAATGATCTATCAACAGTTTCTTTGGAAGAGCACATGATGAGATTTTCTTTTTAATACTGTAGAGGCTATACATAAACACGGTAACATGTGCGTGCGCGCTAACACACACACACGCGCGCGCGCGCGCGCGCGCACGCACACACACACACACATTCCATTCCACAACTTCTTAATAACGACCAATATTTCTTCAAAGCAGGGGATGTGGCAGAAGGATGGGAGGATGAGGAGCTGCACATCTGCTTGGGAAGATGGAGAGCACGCGCCCTCGCGCCCTTTGTCTTTTAAATCAGGGGGTTCCCGCGCACACGGGCAATAAACAGGAATAACCGGGGGGGAACAAGTTCAGACCACCCTGTCCTCTGATTCACACGTCCACAGGACGAGCTGACTGACTGTGTGGCCGTGCCATGCAGCTTTCCGCCTCACCGAGTCGCTTCATTTGATAGGCTTGTCACCACCGTGCTTCTCTCCCCTTCTCTAAATTAACAGTTGGGAATCTCAATCAACGCCATCCCCAATCTTTCCCCATTGCGAGGCTCAGTTCCAATCTCAGATTTCTTTATTAACTTGTACCCATCAATATTTCCCCCCTCTTCTGCTTCTAATTTTCAAAGTGCTTTTATTTAGGATCATGATACTGGCCGGTGGGATTGCTAAAAGCTGTGTGCTCCTAATGGAGCGAAATTTATTGTATTGTTCACTGTACGAAATGCGATACAATGCAGTGAGATATAAAAAAAAACAACACCCAACAACATGATGCTCTTCACGAAAGTGCAATGCAATTCACCATAATACAGCACATTATAAAATGGCAAGTTCAAAACAGTGCATGACATGTTCTTCGTTGTCTGATGGAGAAAATCAAGTCTGCCAACAACGTGAGCTAGTCCTGTGGTTTCTTTCATTCAGTTACGCTGGATTCCATTCTTTGCTGTGCTGTAATGTGCTGTGCTGTTCTTCGCAGATTACACAAACATAGCCTACAGTATGCTTAAGATGTTAGCGATAGTATGCAACACTAAGTGATACGACATGGTGTAAAATGACAGTACAACATGTTACGAATCGCAAAAGAGGTGATTTCAACTGGAACCATAACTGTGCAAGGCAAATACATCGAACAATTGTACGACTGACATTTTAACTCAAAGGTCATGCTTTAAAAAATATCTTTCCTCCATCGTTCCTATGAACTTTACACGCAAAAGTGTAAAAGCTGATCGATAAAGAAAGGGCAAGGGATTATAACAACTTTGAAACCAAACGAGTGGATAATGTGATGGGAAAAGTTAGGGAACACACATGCGAAACACTAGACAGGTTACATTACAGCCTTAGGTAGCGTGATCAATAAAGATTAATGTCCACAACGGATTCGAGCCAGTGGGTGAACTGATAAGAAAACGCTAAAGAACACACGCACAGGGCGAGCGCGAAAGAGAAAGACTTTTTATAAAAACCCTACGCAATTACCCGCTAAAAAGAGTTGAGAAGAAGAATACGAAGAAAGGAAGAAAAAAGGGTCACGGTGATGAAAAGGCCAGCAGGGATGTGATTTGCATGAATGTCTGTGGTTAATGTTTCCAATTGCATCTTCATCTGACAGATGAATTAGCGGCTGAAAAATTACACTGTGTCGGCGTTCTAGAGAGAGAGAGACAGACAGACAGACAGACAGACAGACAGACAGAAAGGCAGACAGACAGACAAAATGAGACAGAAACAGAGAAAAAAATCACAGAAGGGAAAAAGATGATGTTTTCGCTTACACCCATCCCTCAAGAATATGAGACAGAGAAAGATTCAAGAAATACAGAAAGCAAACAAGATGTATGCATTCAGGAGCACAAACAAAATTCAGGAGAGACAGAGAGGGACACACAGAGACACACACACACACACACACACACACACACACACACACACACACACACACACAACAGAGACATAAACACACAGATGAACAAGCAGTTGTTTTGCACAACTTAATTTTCCGTGTGGATGGTTTTGTTGCAGCCGTTTTGGAAATGGTCCATGCGTATTCAAAATGGCAAATCGAATGTATGTGAGACCATGCTTCATTCAACACACACACACACACACACACACACACACACACACACACACACACACACACACACACTGCATGCAAACAGACACATACGCGCGCGCGAGAAGAACACGGAGATAAAGAAAACAATCCACACCCATTGATTGAAATCGAGCCCTGTCTGCAGATGCATTGCTAAAACTGAAGAGGACAAGACAGCAATATTATAAGGTTGTTTTTTCTATTGTTGTTGTTCTTCTTCTGTGAGAATATCTATGCTGATTTCACGGGAAGCATGAATATTGTTATTGCAATCTGACACAATAACTGTCCATTAACATAACATTCTCATCAATACTTTCAACAGCCATCTCTCTCTCTGTCTCTCCCTCTCTCTCTCTCTCTTTCTCTAACATGCGCGCACGCTCACGAAAAAATAATGTAACATATACTTTACGAATTCAAAGAATGAAATATTGAATACGAAACTAGAACGCCCAAAGTAATGACTAAGACAATGATTATGAAACTGCGTAAAAAGCCTTTATTCTCATCAAGGAAAACAGGTTCTACATCACCAAAGGTTCATCAAACATAATTGTTTTGTCTGAAATCTTTTTAAAATGATTCAGATTTTATATTAAAAACAAAACAAAACAAACAAACAAAAACACGACAAATTTAAAGGGAGATGAACTGAAAGAATTTTTTCTCAAATAAGTTTACAATCAGCATATTGACTCCTATCAACATAAACACACGATTTTGGTGTCCTAAAGGTCACACACACACACACACACACACACACACACACACACACACACAGAGAGAGAGAGAGAGAGAGAGGCGGCAAAGCAGAGAAGGGAGCTAACCGAGTTCTGAGACAAGACGCAAGGGCACCAAGCCCTTTTTGACACAGACCACGGATGGTCTGGGCGCTCAGCGGATCAAAAGGGGTTAAGTGAGGACAAGTTCACATCGCCCTGTTCTGACGACTTCATCACATCACCAGACTCCCCACCACATCCGTTTCGCTTCATTGGGTAGGCTCCACCATCAGCCTTCACCCTCCCTACATCAACCATGGGGCAATCTGCGGTCGTTGCCGTCCACACACCCTCTCAGTTCTGCTCTGTGTGTGTGTGTGTGTGTGTGTGCAGTCGTGCCGTCAACACAATCTGAGTCTGCTGTCTCTCCTCATTTCCCTCTATCCCTCTCTCTCTGTGTACAGTCGTTACCATCCACACCGTTTCTCTGCATCACTAAGTTTTGTGGTCCCCTTCTTCCTCTTCTCTCTCTGATGCCCCCTCCCTCTCTCTCATCCCCTGAACTCCAGATCAATACACTGCCTTCCCTTGAACGAAAAGGGCGAGGACAGTATGACAGATTCATGAAACACTTGGGAAATCTTATATAAATGAATATCGTTTTTAGACATACCCAGCAGCGAAAAAGATTTTTTTCAAGGCAATTCACAATAAACATACATAATAAATAAAAACAAATAATATGCATACGGCTGTGGTGTCAAACAGGCCAGAGCGCCCGCGTACACACCCACACCCACACACACACACACACAGATGCACTGGACTGATGTAAATTTGAAGACTATTACACTGCTGCTGCTACAACAACTACAGAAAGCGAGACAGTAAAAGAGAGAGGAGTAAAGGGAAGGGGGGGGGGCAGAAAAACATTAAAAAAATGAAAACATGCAAACAAACTAACAGCCCCAAGGCTTGAGAGGGGGAGCGGACAGAGACCAGGAACACATCTCTGGCTTCCCCTGGGACGTCTGGACGTGGGTATCGTCCCAGAGGTGACACAACAAAGAAACGGGGAAGAGTAGCCAGTCATCCCACACAGACAGCAAAGAAACAAACCATTCTCTCGGGAGACGCAGAAGCCAGTGAACCCAAACCACCACACCAATAAGTAAACAACCAAGCAAATAAGCTAGATAATCATCAGACTGTAACCTGCGGTTACCGACAATGTTCTGTACTGTTAAGAGCTTGAAATTAACACGATTACGTGAGAAACTTCTTCAATTATATAAATTATACTGTTACTTGTAGGAACAAAGACGCTTTCTTAATCATGGCCAACATTTCTTTGAACGAAGAAACGATGTGGCAAAAGGATGGGAGGATGAGGAGCTGCACATCCGCTGGGAAGATGGAGAGCACGCGCCCTCGCGCCCTTTGTCTTTTAAATCAGGGAGTTCCCGCTCACACGGGCAATAAACAGGAATAACCGGGGCGAACAAGTTCAGACCACCCTGTCCTCTGATTCACACGTCCACAGGACGAGCTGACTGACTGTGTGGCCGTGCCATGCAGCTTTCCGCCTCACCGAGTCGCTTCATTTGATAGGCTTGTCACCACCGTGCTTCTCTCCCCTTCTCTAAATTAACAGTTGGGAATGTCAACCCACGTCATCGTAATCCCTTCTCATTGCGAAGCTCCGTTCCTGTTTGTTTCTTGACTTACTCCCATCAAGCATCTAGTTGTATTCTCTTGCAAATCCAAATTTACTGACCTTTTTCATCAAACCATAGTGTTTCGTCACACGTGACTACGAACGTTGATGGTCTTGCCTTTTTGCATTCGTTACCACTTGTTTCGCTTCTTAGTTTAGCGACTTCTCTTTTACGAAGTCCATTAAGTAATTTTCTGTAATCGTAGTTAAATATTCATTTCAAATTCCATTTCCCAACTGCCCGGTTTCCCCCAACTCACCATTCATCCCCATCCCCCTCTTCTCCTAGGCGATAACACTCAATTGTAAAAAAAATCGATACTCTAACAAAATGTCTACAATCATTTGTATATTTGACGGGACAGTAAACAAAATTTCATCATCATCATCAAACAATGCAATGCAAAACAATCAGCAAAATACAGCAAGCAGCGCAATGTAATATAATACAATACCATGCAACATAAGATGATGCCTATGCAATACAACACAAAAGCATACCCAAAGCACAAACAATATATTTCTCATTGAAATGCTTAGAGGTTGTTTTCGATGTGCTTTTTGTGCCTGACTGACAAAGGCAGAACTCTACCATCAACGTGTGGTTGTGCGGTTTCTTTCATACAACTGCACTGGATTCCATACTTTGGTTTTCGCAGGTACACTGATAGACGCTTTGATTGTGAGAATAACGACACAAAACAAAACAATATGATATAATGACACAGAAAGATACAACGCGTTATGTGTCACGCAAAAGACAGTTTCAACTTAAACAGCAAAACCACTTATGTCAATGAAAATGCAAAAAAATTGTTTGACTGCTATTTCAACTTGAAAGGTCATTTAAAAAAGAAACCTTCCTCCCAACTTTTCAAGCATAGTGTAAAAGTTCAGAACAACTTTGAATACGAGCAGATAAATGACCTAATGGGAAAAGTTGGGGAATGTACACTCGACTGAGACAAACGCAGTGTGATCAATAAAGGTTTATAAACTAACAAGTTTGGATACGTGCAAGTGGTTGAACTAACGGGAAAAGTTGGGGAAACTACGTGCGGCAATGGCGAGGGAAAGTGTTTGTAAAATCTCACGCAGTCACCTGGTACGAAGAAGATGCAGAGATGTGAAGAAGAAGAAGAAGAAAAATGTGTGGAGGGGGTCCAAAAAATACAATGCCGATGATGAAAAGGCCAGCAGGGATGTGATTTGCATGAACGTCTGTGGTTAATGTTTCCAATTGCATCTCCTTCTGACAGATGAATTAGCGGCTGAAAAATTGCAGTGTATCGAGAGAGAGACAGACAGACAGACAGACGGACAGACGGACAAATAGACAGACAGGCAGGCAGGCAGACAGAAGGAAACAGTCTCTTATTCGGGAAGGGAAAGAAGATCTAGATATCATGGCATGCTTTCGTTCAGCCGTTGAGAAAATAAACAGAAACAAAGTTAAGAAATACTGAAGGCATGCAGATAATATATATTAATTCAGTAGCAAAGGTAAATTGAGAGAGAGAGAGACAGAGACAGAGACATACATACATACAAACAGACAGACAGACAGAGAAAAGAGAGAGAGAGAGAGAGAGAGAGAGAGAGAGATCGTGGTGCAAAGCAGCTATTTTGCACAACCCGATTATCCACATCCATGGTTTAACTGCAGCCGTTTGGGAAAGGGCCCAGGCGTATTAGTAATCATGGCAAATTGAATATATTTACGTCAGATTTTATTGTTCATTGTCACAAAATATACACACACTGAATGAGATTGATCCCTACTGCTATAGATTCATTGCTATGGCTTACGGGAACACATTGAGGATGTTATTTGATTTTTTGTCCTTCTGTGAGAATATTTATGCTGATTTTACAGAAAGCATGTTCACTGCCATTGTCATATAATACAACCACTTTCCATTCACATAACCTTCTCATCGATACTTCCGGCAGCCACCTCTCTCTCTCTCTCTTATGCAGTCACACCACAGAAGTGCAGACACACAAATACTGTTACTTTTACTTTTTCGAAATACATCGAGTGAACAAAAACCCAACCAACCAACCAAGGAAATCGCTCTTTATACGTTTAACAGCCACACAAAATACTAACTAAATTGATCAGTTTAATAATTTGGAAACTTACCTTAAACAGCCTTTTCCAATGAACGAGCATGAATTATACAGCAATAAATGATCATTAAATATTTGTCATTCGTTTGTCAGAAATTTTGTACACATTGATTCCATTTCTAGACCTGCTCAGAGAAGAATTTGGAAATGAAGTACAGAAAGAGATTCTTATTTTTCATGGCAATTCACTGTAAGCACAATGATCATGATCAGAGAGAGAGAGAGAGAAAGAGAGAGACTGAGACTGAGAGAGAGAGACTGACAGACAGACACGCGCGCGCGCACACACACACACACGCACGCACGCACAAACACACATACACACACACACACGCACGCACGCACGCACACACACAAACACACACAGCCTGAGACAGACAGACAGACTGACAGACAGACACGCACGCATGCACACACACACACACACGCAACACGCACACACACACACACACACACACACACACATACACACAGAGAAGGGAGCTATCTGAGCTCTCTGAGTGACTGACAGGGCGCACGGGTACCGAGCCCTTTCTGACACAGACCACGGATGGTCTGGGCGCTCAGCGGATCAAGTGGGGTTAAGTGAGGACAAGTTCGCATCGCCCTGTTCTGACGACCTCATCACACCACCAGACTTCCCACCACATCCGTTTCGCTTCATTGGGTAGGCTCCACCATCAGCCTTCACCCTCCCTACATTAACCATGGGGCAATCTGCGGTCGCTGCCGTCCACACACCCTCTCAGTTCTTCTCTCTGTCTCTCTGTCTCTGTCTCTCTCGTTGTCTCTCAATATCCCCCTTTTTTTGCTTCCAAAATTTGAAACGTTTCAATCACGAATGATGATGAATTCGGGGAGAATATTTCCCTCCTCGCATTTCAGCATTTCAGACTCCCGCTGAATGGAACAAAATGTGCAAGGAATTTCTAAGTTGCTTTTGACATTTTTACCCCTTCAAACAGGGACATGGGAATCAAATTGGACCCCCCAAAAAATTGACATCACATTACAGCAGAAACGACAGCAGCAGCAACAACGATGATGATGACAAAAAGGACGACAAATGTCAGCATCCAATTTTGACTGCTTCTTCAAAGAGAAAGAGAGATGCAGAGAGAGAGAGGGGGGGGGCCGGGGGGGGGGGGGGAGAGAAACAGAGAGGAGAGAGAGAGAGAGAGAGAGAGAGGATGTGGTGAATGTCCGGGGGAAGGGATGGGGACTGGGGGCTCATTTGATGGAAACAAGAAGGGGAAAACGCATTTGCTGTCTTTTTGTGTCGTTTACCAAATGCAAAAAAATATTCTTAATAAAAAAAAACCGGTTAAGTGGGATTCTCCGGGACATTTGACAGAAACTCTCCCCTCTTTTGTCAAGTGCTCTGGCATAATGTGGTATGATGGGGGCTGTGTGTGTGGGGGGGGGGGGAGGTGGGGCGGGGGGTGGTGGTAGTGATGAGGAGGAGGAAAAGGAGGAGAAAAAGGCGAATTAAGAAAGAGAGCGAGCAACAAAGCGAGCGACACAACGAGTTCGAGAGAGAGAGACAGAGAGACAGAGACACGGACACGGACATTTGTTTATTTGCCATTGACAATATATCTTTTGGCAAAGGAGACAATGTATGAACAAAAGAATAACGGTGGTTTACAGAGAAACTGACACATAGTTAAGAGTAAAATGAAAATCAACGCCAAACAACAACAACAAAAGCATAAAATACAAAATATTGTTAAGATTAAAAAGGAAAATAAAAAAAAGCTCGACCATCCAACTTTCTACAAATTCAATCAGAATCATAAACTCTGGAACTGGCATCAGGGTAACAGTGTTTTTTTTTCGATAACTATAAGGCTCCCGAAGATAATTTCTTTTTCCGACAATCCCAAGCTACGGCGATAAATTTCGCTAGTGATTTTATTCTTACTGCATCATATATCAAAAGTGTACTAGTAAGGTTCATGTTCTCTAAGTTTTCACCGTTGAAAAAAAATATATTAAGCATTTCTTTCGAATTTCTCCATAATACTTACACATAAAAAGGAAATGAGTTTCATCTTCAACTGAAGCACCACACATAGGACAAGGGGACCGTGAGGACGTGTCAGCAGAGAACCATTTTTTGTTGGCATTTAGGCCTAAAGTTCTAAGTCTGAATCGAGCCAGGCTTGTTCTGTGCCATTTATTACTTATCACCTTAATGTATTTTTCTGTCTGAAAAATGTTCTTAAAAGAGAGGAAACACCTGTATTTTTCTGACTCTTCAATGTGGGCATGCCAATCCTGTTGGTACGAATTAATTAATCTGTCTTTAAATTCTGAGAGAGAGAGAGAGAGAGAGAGAGAGAGAGAGAGATAACGACAACGATAACGATAGCGATTTTTTATTCAGATAAAGGCCAAAGCCCCTTACTGAAGGGGGTGACACTAAAGAAAGATAAATAAGATTTTACTTGACACACTGTGCATCTGCAACACAAACCAACCCAAAAATAGCTAACAGAGATGTTCAACAACATTGACGTCGTAACAATTCTCAATCTCTTCAATGCCTCATATATATAAATGACCAAGTTACACAGAGTAGACTCATGTCTTGACGACATGAGCAAATTAAATCTAAAGTTATATGGATCTTTATAATACTTTGGTTGGATTAGTTTTTGTCTGATGTCACCCAAGGCAGGGCAACATAACACAAAATGTAGCTCGTCTTCCTTACCCAGATTACATAAACGACAAGTAAACACAGATTCCCTTAAATTTCCGTATCTGAAACAATGAGTTGCAATATCAGAAACACCAAATCTAAATTTTGTCAATGCAAATTTTATAAATCTGTTCAATACCAACTCAGTGTATGGTTCGATGACATGCGATGTCTCGAAGAGTTTAAACTGTGCAAATCTATCACTGTTTTGTATATGATCATGCCAGTCTTGCCACCTGCAATCAATAATTCGTTGTCTAAAGCACTTTAAAAAACCGGCAATATCTTCACCACCACCACCCCCTCCCCCTGACTGTCGCACACAAATGCAAAACCATAAGAATTCAAACACTGTCTAACACTCGTTGCCCACGTCTTTTTTGCCATTATTATCTAAAGAATATAACATATTATAAGCTTTAAATGGAAATCTGTTTTCATCCATTCTAGTCAATTTCAGCCAATATTTGATACATTTAATATATGAATTCAAAGAGATCGGATATCTCCCCAGCTCACCATAAACAAGATCATTTGGAGTTCGACTGTCTACATTGAGAAACCGTTTCATTGCAAATAAATGCGTTTTTTCTGTTGCTACATTATTTTCCAGTCCCCAAATTTCTGCTCCATACTGCAATATTGGCTGAACTTGAGAATCAAACAACCTACTAAATACACTAAATGAGCTACAATCTATTTTATACAAAATATGAAGTATTATAATAACTGCTTTCTTTGCTTTGTTAGCTATATCCTGACATGCGAAATTGAAACTGAGTCTGGTTGAAAAATAAATTCCAAGATACTTATATGCATTGACAACATCAATTCTTTCATTACCATACGACCATCTTTCATTTCTTGCTAAATACCCTCCCTTGCGAAAAACAACAATACTCGTTTTGTCCATGTTTACTTTTAAGTGCAAATTACTGGCAGCAGTACATAAATTGTTCAATTGTCGCTGTGAACCAACTGTTATGGATAACAAAACCATATCGTCAGCAAACAGCAAAACAAACAATTCAATCAAATCAAAAGTAACGCCGTGCTGACCATTCTGCATAATTTCTAAAGCAAGTTCATTGATAAAAAGTGAAAACAAAACAGGGCTACAAACAGAGAGAGAGAGGGGGGGGGGACAGACAGACAAACAGACACACAAAATTATACACACTCGGGGACAGAGAGAGACAGATCATTTGTAGGGACTATAATGGAGTAAGCACGTTTGCTGTCTTTTGACTGTTTTCCAAAATTGTCGAAAAATCAATGAAGCGGGGTTCTTCAGAGCTTCATTCGATAGAAACTGTTTCCTTTCACATCAGTGATGACACAAAGTGCTGCTGGTTGTGTGGGGGGACGGTGGTGTGATGAGGAGGCTGAAGAATAACAGGAGTAAGGAAGAAAGGGGTGGAGAAAGGGGTGGAGAAAGAGAGAGAGAGAGAGAGAGAGAGAGACAGTGACAGAGACAGACAGACAGAGAGAGGGACAGAGAGAAAGAGAGAGAGAGGTGGGCAGGAGGGGAAAGAGATTGAAACACAGACAGACAGAGAAGCTGACGGGAAAAGGGAAGTTCTCAAACAAACAAACAAACCAACAGCCCCAAGGCTTCAGAGAGGGAGAGTGAAAAGAAGCCTCTGAACACATCTCTGGCTTCTCCACCGGGGGTGTGGGGGGAGGGGGGGGGGCTGGAAGAAGGGATTGTCCTGGAGATCCTGGAAAATTGAAGGGGACTCTAACGAAGAAGTGTGGAACAGCTAGATTTCCAAGCCCACAGACAGGCGCACACAACTACACAACTTACACCAGTGAGTAATCTTGTTGTACACGGTAACTTTGTACATGAGGGCATTTTGGTCTAGGTCTACCCCACATAATTTCTCATCACACACATCTTTTCCTCTTTTTTTTTTCTTTTGTCTGCAGAATATTTCCACGTCTGTGTTTTGGGGTGGGGAATGGGGACACGGGGAACAAAATGACGAGAAGAGATGAGGAGAAATGAAAAAGGGAAACGTGGAGATAAGAGACAGTGTGTCAGCAATTCGTATCACTTGGCTGGGGCATTGTGATGATGTTTTCGTTGCAAAATCCGTTTCGTCCCATTGTTTAAAAACTGTATGGGGAACGGTTTGTTTTCTGTGGGTGGTACTAAAATGGGATGGCGACGAGAAGATGTGCCACACTATTCTGACAGCCCCCAGGATGGCTGAAGCAGGGAGGAGGACATAGTTTAGAGTTGCAGAAGGAGAGTGAGGAAAACTTTTCTTCCAGTTGTATCTAATCGTGACTGCGCCCAGTTCCCGATAAACAAGTACCAGTGTCTGCTGCGGTTGCTACAAATTGTGAGTCCAGCGCTTTGCTGTGTGACTACGATCTGTCTCCGATTTGTGAATCCAGTGGTATACTGTGTGAATTATTGCGTTCACAGTTCTTCTCTTATGCAGTCTTTGAATTACTGTGTTCAGTTCTTCTTTTATGCACTCTTTACTCTTTAACTGAATAATCTTTTCTGTACTTTTCACAATTGACTCTGCGAGTGGTCTCACTCAGAAACAAACAATCTCGTCAGCCAGAAATGAATACTGTGACGAAGAGACAACAACAGACTTATGAACATTCAGAACTACAGACGATGTGGTTATCAAAAGAAGGAATGCGCATTGTGGTTAACAGAATCCCCTATGACTGAACAGTGGTCTTGAGCAAGTTGTCACAAACGACGATGAAGATGATTGTAGTGGCGGTGATGATAATGACGTGCTACCACATCTGTTTCTACCTCTGCTAAGGATTCAGATAATACATAATACATACAAAATGAGAGAGAGAGAGAGAGAGGCTGGGAAGAGGGAAAGCGAAAGGTGGGAGAAGAGTGAAGAGAGAGAGAGAGAGAGAAACAGACAGACAATGGAAGAGACAGAAGGAGGGCGGAGGACGGGTGGGGGCGTGGGGGGTTGGGGGGTGTGTGTGTGCTGGAGATAAGCCGCGGCGTACTCCTTGAAAAGAAAAACGATCTGTATCCAAGACAGAGAGGAAAGACCTGTACTGCCAAAGACCGCCGCCCAGTAGTACGGTGGCAGTGTCTGGGAGCACAGCAGTGCAGCTGATTGTATCTCCCTCCCTCACGGAACACGGTCATTTGTCTCCTGAAATGTCCAGGCAGGTGGACGCCCCACACATAAATAACTTGGCCAGTGCAGGAGGTGCTACTGCTGGTAGCAGATACAGTTGTTCCTGTTTTGGATAACGTGGCGTATGGCGTGATCATCTCCAAGAATGAAAGTGGGGCGGGTTTTTTGTTTGTATGGTTGTTTTTGTCTGCGAGATGAATGAATGAATGAATGTGTGTGTGTGTGTGTGTGTGTGTGTGTGTGTGTGTGTGTGTGTGTGTGTGTGTGTGTTTTGTTGTATCTGTAAGCGTGAGAGAGAGAGAGAGAGAGAGAGATGGGAAGGGAAAGGAGATGATAACAAAATGAAGACAACAGAGAAGCTCTTTCTGGAGCTCAACTTTCCAAAACCTGAGATTCTGTCTCTTAAAACTGGACCGGATTCAGATTCAAATGTACGGGAGAGGGGGGTGGGCTGGGGGGCAAGATCTGAACGTGCTGCCGTTATTCACAATGTCATTGTAACTACCACAATCTGAACATCAGAAAGCCCACACACACACACACACACACACACATGCACCCCTACCTCCCCCAATCCCCCTCCCCCCGCCAATTCCCCTCCCCACACAGAGCTGGAACGACCATCCAGAATGATGTCGCTAATCCTTTAAGCTCATGGTAAGACAACGAAGCGCAATGATTTACGGCCAAAGAACGCCCACCCAAGGACTGACGACTGTTTCCCAAAGCCCCCTAAATCGGCGTATGGTCAAGGCTAAGTTGGAAATCCATCACCAGGACTGTCAAACTAAATCACATCAAAACCTCTGAACGCCAAAATCCAATTCACCGCAGGTCAAGGCCGCTAGCTCTTTTAAACCTTTTACCCAATTGCCTGAAGGGTGGAGAGCGAAGACGACGGGCGAAGGGACAAAGCCATTTGCGACAGCACGTGCACAAAAGCGGTCAGTATCAGGTTCGCCCGTGCCTGCTGCTCCAGTCCACATGTTGTCGGTAATTAGATAGTGCCTGAGGGCAGCCTGTCTCTTTGCTCGCAGCTTGAGGTGGAAGCCGGGCTGGGTGTGTGGGGGGGTGGGAGGGGAAATGGTGGCCCGGTGGATCAGTGTTGGATCCTGTCCTTATTTCATGGCTCGGAGCGTGTCGGGGGTCACTTTACTGAGGGATCTGAGCTTCCAGGGACGTTTTAAAAAAAAAAGTATTTTATTTTATTTCTATTTTACGGAACAGAGACTTAGACTGCGTCGAGGCGTCGTCTGCGGTCACGCGTGCGCTGTATGTGTGTGTGTGTGTGTGTGTGTGTGTGTGTGTGAGCGAGACAGAAGAAGAGAGAATTAGTGTGTGTGTGTGTGTGAGTGGGTGAGTGAGTGAGTGTGTGTGTGTGTGTGTGTGTGTGTGTGTCTGTGTGTGTGTGTTTGAGCGAGAGAGAAGAGTGAGTGAGAGAGAGAGAGAGAGAGTGTGTGTGTGTGTATGTGTGTGTGCATGCGCGTACACGTGTGTTCTTGTGTGTTTACAATTAGTCATTATTAAACTGAAATGACAATGAGACAGTTCAGAACTAATCGCTTTACCTCGGGATCTTGTGTGAGTTTTTGTTTTGTTTTGCTTTACTTGCCAGTTTATTTGAATGGACAATGAATCAGCCTTCATCGGCATGCTTTCACTCTCGAACCCGCACACGCGCGCGCGTGTGTGTGTGTTTGATTCTTCATTTATTAATTACTGCCATATCTAAATTATATATTGATTGCATTTCATTTGGGCAGTCGGGTGGGACAACAATGCATGGTTTGACAATCTTCATTGTCCCTCGACGTCATGGAAGAAATGAATGAGATAACTGATATCAGATTTTGGAACCCAAACCTGATAATGAACCAGCACCTGAACACCTTGAGATATTTTCTTTTTGCGCCAGATTCTACGAAAATTAATTTTCAGTCGTTAATTTGATCTGTTTAATTCAAAGTTTTTCCCTTGCATGAATATTCATGTGTAAGCCTTTTAGCCTTTTCATTCTATCAAAAATTATTGGTTCTCTGCAAGTAAGAACATGGGAGAAATGAATTGTGTGTGTGTGTGTGTGTGTGTGTGTGTGTGTGTGTGTGTGTGTGTGTGTGTAGGAACCAGGAAATATGAACCATTCGTATGGCTTTAGCATTTAATTTCAGTGAGAAAAAAAAGGCAAAGTGATATTGTGCGATGTAAAAATTCGACAATACCTTGGAGAAATCAAAACGGCAATGGAGCAAGTTCAGCAAAACAGGACACGTAAATTAAATGTGGACATGACAACTAAGTCTTCTTTGACGATTAATACTTCTTTGTACCCCACGCACTCAACAATTTATTTTAGCTTTCTTTCAGTAGTTGCATATGTTTGTTTGTTTTAGAACCTTGAACCACAATCTCCACCTTCCTCCAAAAGCGCTCCTAGTGATCAAGCTTTGGAAGTGAAGACCTGAGAGAGCTCAAAACAACACGACAAATCCATTTACCCCCATGCTCAACAGATGTAAATCAATGCAAACAGGATGTTTTCCCCTCTCTCAGCTCGGCGTCATGAGTCAGACATCTAGATACTGACGTCAATGGCAATGATATCATGTATCATTCAGACCATGTTCCTGGGTGCCCGAGAAAGCAGTGAACTTGGGGAGGGAAAAATTAGATAACAAAAAATAAAGGAAAAAACTGAAAAAGGAATGCTATTCTTCTTGTGACCTTGGCTTCTGTCACACAGGCTGTCTGAGTTCTCGCTTGCTCTGTCATCGGCATGTTGAGTCTTTCCATGACGATTTCAACCAACCAACCAACCACAGACGTTAACTTGTTTTCTTTTTCTTTGCTCCCTTTTCCCTGAATCTTCCTCTCTTAAAAAAATATGTCTATCTACCTATCTATCTATCTTTCTTTCTTTCTGTCTGTCTGTCTTTCTTTCTAGTCCTTTATGTGGAAACAGCAACATGATCTGTCTGTCTGCCTATCTCTCAAGTGCTAGCTAGCAGGAAAAGAACTATTATTAAAACCACCATCTAGCAGACCATGAAATCCTCTGCGCCATGACTGTGAGTTCCGTCTCCTGTGTCGTGCCTGGCTGCTCAAAACAATGAGGAATTTCGTGTTGCAATTGCTGAATTAGCGAGTGTTGGATGAAAAAGATCTCGTCTTGACGTTGTATTTCATGCCACGCTGCAAAGCTGTTTTTGAAAGAAACTCGAAGGATATATGAAATCTGTTTTTGTTGTTGTTTTCTGAACAGCAAGGGTTTAGCTTGTAATATAGTTTGTTTCATGATTATTTTATACATTCTTCTGAATGGCTCGGGTTGAGCTTGTCATATAAGTTGTTTCATATTTTATATATGCTTCTGAACGGCTTGGGTTGAGCTTGTCATATAATTTGTTTCATAATTATTCTATGCATTCTTCTGAATGGCTTGGGCTGAGCTTGTCATATAATTTGTTTCATAATTATTTTATACATTCTTCTGAGTAGCTTGGGTTTTGCTTATCATATATGTTGTTTCATATTGTGTAGATTCTTTATTCACTGCTCCAGCCGCGTTTTTGAAACCGGTTGAGCACTTTGATGCAATCGATCCCCCACTCATACCCACACACACACGCTCACACACACACACACACACACACACACACACACACACGCACATAATTCAATCGGTTTTTCTTTTCTCGCCTGACAAAACATATTTGCTTTTCTTCAATAACATTATCTTATCCAATAACAGTACAACAAGATCTTTCTCGCTTGATAAAATATGTTGGGTTTTCTTCAATAACATTATCTTATCAACAAAACTGTCACTTAGCGAAAAAGGATGAGAGAGAAAGAAAGAAAGAGAGAGATAGAAGGAGATACAGAGACAGAGAGAGTGAGAGGGAGAGAGAGAGTGTGTGTGTGTGTGTATGTGTGAGAGACAGAGACAGTCAGAGAGAGAAACAGAGAGAGAGACAGTGAGAGAGAGATGGCTGTTGAAAGTATTGATGAGAATGTTATGTTAATGGACAGAGAGAGAGAGAGAGAGAGAGAGAGAGAGAGAGAGAGAGAGAGAGAGAGAGAGAGAGAGAGAATAACAAACAGACACAGAAATGACAGATATCGATTCACTGAACAATGTTTCGAAAAATTCAAACAAGAGAGAAGAAGAAAAAGAAGAAGAAGAAAGGAATGATCATTCCGTCCAACCAAACATAATTCTAAGCATGTGATAATCGATCTGTCAGCACGGGGGAATGGGGAGCGGGGGAAGGGGAGGCGGGGGACGGTGTGGGAGGGGGGGGGGGGAGAGTTCAGAAAGGACGGGGCGGATGACGACAGTTTTCACCTCTTCACACACACGTCCCGCGGAGACTGCCTGCAAGACCTTCACTGTTAACGAGCACACAGCAGCGGGAGACCAGCACTGCATGTCTTCGTCAAGCAGCCGGCTGCCTCCCAGCCCAATCCATCCCCCGCCATAGCCAAGTGCTCAGCGTCACGGACTGACGTGACTGGCAAGATGTGTGCGGGTTTGAACCCAAATCAAACGCATGACGTTTTGTGGGGTGGGGTTTGGGGTGTGTGTGGCTGGAGAGGGGGTGGGGGTGGTTCGGCCCTGATGCTAGGCCTTCATTTTCGTTCGTTCGTTTGTTCGTTTATCTGACTTGTCCTTGTTTTTGTTTGTTCGCTTTTTAATCCTGGACTGTCCTCCCAAGTTAACTACGCCTATAAGTTGTTACAATGTATTCAAATACAGTAATTCGACAAATTTATATCATCCCTTGATGATTCTTCAACAATCTGCAACTACACCCTTAGCAGTGAGTGTTACGTTAAATTCGCAAATACAACCATTTCTGCGTGCCCTCTCCCCTCCCCCACCGTTTTACATCCTTCCCTTCGCAGTGGATGGCACGTTAAATCCCAAAATACAACAATTTCTGCGTGATTTCGTAATCCAGTTCACATCCTTCCTTCTCCCATTCCTCTTCACCACCAGCACCACCACCCCTCCTGAGGCCTCCCCTTTCTCCACCCACCCCCTCTGTTGTTCACTTCACCTCACCCCCAACCCCCACTCCCACCACCACCATCTTCCTCCTCCATACAGCCTCCTTGTTCCATTCCTTCCTCTTCTCTTTTTTTTTTACCCTCCTTCCATCTCGTCTTGATCATAGGGGGGGACATCAGGGCGCATTAATCTCGTTTACATTCTGCGGGGCGGTGGAATTTGGCGAGCATTATCTGGCCAGAACAGTAGTGAGGGATGACGGTTCATTGGGGGAACATGTCCGTGCGGGTCACGCTCACGTCGTAAGAAAGCAATGTCAGGGTGGTGGATGGAAGTGCACCCTTCCCCCCCCCCCCTCACCCCGACTTTCTCCTCCCACCTTCCCTTGGTCCGCATGTCAAAAGCAACCGGGCTTTAAATTAGCGGTGTGGTTTTGAGTCTGAGCTCACATTTTCCATACAGGTTAATCAACATGCAAGCTGCATTCTTTGTAGCACAGCGTTATCTTTATTATAACTGTGTCCCCTTTTCAAGTTAACATGCAAGCTGAATTCCCTGTAACACAGCTGTACATTTATCATAACTGTGTCCCCCTTTCAAGTCAACATACAAACTGCATTCTCTGTAACACAACGGTAACTTTATCATAACTGTGTACCCTTTTCGAGTTAGCACGCAAGCTGAATTCTCTGTAACACAGCGGTACATTTATCATAACTGTGTCCCCCTTTCAAGTCAACATGCAAACTGCATTCTTTCTAACATAGCAGTGTCATAACCGTGTCACCCTTTCAATTTTTAACATACAAGCTTCATTTTTTTTATAACACAGTGGCATCTTTGTTACATAAGCGTGTCCCCTTAGGTCAACATGCAAGCTGATTTCTTTGTCACACAGCGGTATCTTCATCATGACTGTGCCCCCGTTTCAATTTTTTGGTTAACATGCAATCTACGCTTTCGGTAAATTGTCCGTTTTTCTTCAACATGTTAACATGACAGCTGCATTCTGTCATTCAACATAATGCTTGAGATTTAAAACGAACCGCTTTTGAGATGAATAAGTGTCATGCAGGAACGTCTTGACGTCCACCCGTTTTCTTTTCTGCGTGTGATCCGCCAACAACATTAACGTAATGAAGGAGCGTTATCAGGAAAGGTTCGTGCTCTGTCATCTGTCTGACAGGGATGTTGTTTGTTTTATAAATAGATCTGATGCATTTGGGCTTATCGGGGTCAGGCTGATATAACAAGAATGCGAGACTGGAGACGTTTCTCTCTCTCTCTCTCTCTCTCTCTCTCCTCATGTGTCTCCCTATCTTTCTCGTTACCCTCTTTTGTGAAAAGAAAGAAAGACAATGGCGCTGAATACATTGAAAAGGCATTACTTCCCGTCCTCCCCTCGTTCTCCCAAATGTCAACAGACTTAACATGATGGCATTTCCTTTATGGTTTCACGATCCCCTTTCATCATGAATATTGTCTGTGATCGTGTCCGTTTGAAACTAAACAGGCAGCCCCTCACGAGTACGAGAAGCAATATCAGAGTGGAAATGCTTTCTGACAGTTCCTTTTGCTTTGATCTTTTTTTGAGGGGGTGGAGGAAGAGGGGGTGGGGTGGGGGCGTAGGAGGGGGGTGCGGTCAAAATGAATAAGACAGCTCATCTTGAAGTTAGCACGGCTTCGTGTTTCTTTGTCACTTCTGTTTGACGAATAAGAAAGACACATTTGGTCTGTGATCACAAACGTTTCCTGATGAAAAGAAACTTAACTTTGGCCATAGTGATGAAAACACAAATAAATAACAAAATGCCCTGTGTTCAGTGATCTTTTAATTTTTTTTTTTTTTCAGGATTTTTCTTCCTTTCATAAAACAACATTTTGTTAAGAGAACCAGTTAGTTTTTTTGTTGTTTTTTTGTTTTTGTTTTTTCTTGTTGTTTTTTGGTGACCGAACAGAGATGAA
>NC_134893.1:20046836-20074336 GCF_041734735.1 Babylonia areolata | reverse complement strand
GAGGTGACGGGGGCTGGGGAGGGGGGTGGAGAGGGTTAGGGGAGAGACAGAAAACGAGGCGGAGGAACAGAGGAACAGAGACAGGGAGACGAAAACAGAGTGGCAGACAACGTGACAGCGTGTATCCAAGTGATGACAAAATGCAATACGATTTTACCTACCTGAAAACACGCCATGTTTTTCCAACGAAATTATTCATTATCACCCATCCAGGAGAAGACTGCTACTCCTTACCTCCCATCTCTTCTTACCGATTGCACTTGAATGTGTTGGAACATGAAGTGACAGTACACCTGACCATCCCAGAGGAAGACAGGCTATCAATAATGACATGTCCTTTTTTCCCAATGCCTGTCTCCCTGAACTTCCTTTTTCTTCAACAAATACAACTTGTCATGCAAAAAAAAATAATTGAAGTACTGTAGTGTACTGCTCTGAGATCATGCCTGGGTTATTACATAAAGCAATTGTCTACTTTTGATTATTGGTTTGTTTCGTTTTTGCTTACACCCCCACCCCCCGCCCCCCACGGCCCCCTTCCATGTATCCCAGCTTAGCTGGTGTGTCTCCAGTTGATAACACCAGTACATTTCCGTACTTACGACATCTGGAACATTTAGTCCTCCTCCTCTCCGTTTTCTTTCCATTCCATCTCTCCTTCCTCCCTTTCTGTTTCACCCTCATTCCACCTACACCCCTGAGAAACAAATGTTGGACAAAACCTGCTCCCGCTAATCTTTCTCTCCTCTCTCCTCCTCCAACACCAACACCTGGCCAGGATCCTTCTTCCTTCTTCCCCACACTGCTTGATTCCCTGTCCACAACTCTGTCAACTACAGGGGTGCAGAGACAGCCTCAGCACTTTTGATTGGTCTGGAACGGGTTTGTTGTTGTTGTTGTTTTTTTTGTTTTTTATTCGGCACCGCGTGTCTTACTTAAGTAACACAACAGATCTGGTGCAGCGTATATGGATTATTCAACACACCGTGCAGGAGTGGCGTCCTGAACAAGCTGAACACGAAGCTTACTTGCTGCTCTCTGATGCCCGTCTACCGTGGAAAGGAAAATTAAAAAAATAATAATAATAAAAATAAAGACAGACAAAAAGAACTCGAATGAATGAAAATGCTGAGAAAGAAAGAATGAATAAAAAAAGAAAAGAAGTCAGAAGGAAAAAAAAGGAAAAGAAAAGAAAGACAGGAAGAAAGAAAGGGAAAGAACAGGACAAACGAAAGATGGAAAAAGGGGTGAAACAAACAAAAAAGAACGAAAGATGGAAAAAGGGGCGAAACAAACAAAAAAGAACGAGTGAAAACAAGTGGAAGAAAATGCAAATAAAGAAAGCAAGAGAAAATTGAATTACAGAAACAAACAAGCGAAACGAATGACAGAAAATGCAAAGAAACAACATACACAACAAACAGCGAAAACAACATAAACAATTTAAAATAAAATAAAATGAAGAAGAAAAACAAATGACAGAACATGCAAAATTGAGAGAGAGAGAAAAAAATAAGAGAGAGAGACAGAGACTGAGAGAGAGAGAGAGAGAGAGAGAGAGAGAGAGAGATCACAGAGACAGACAGAGACAGAGAGAGAAGCGAAAACAAAGCAACAACAACAAAACAAAGAACAAACAACAGCAAAAACAATGTCACAGGAGACAGAGAAACAGATTTCAAGCAAAAACAAGGGGAAAGAAAGGGGATAAGAAGAGAGCGACAAAGTGGGTGCAAAACAAACATCAGAACACACCGCCTTCTTTTGATTCGATATATTTTCGAGTGCTGCTAATATCTCTTCTGCATTTTGTTCCAGTTACAAGGAGGCGGTATGGGGGTGGGGGAGTGGGATAGCTGAAGTTAAAAACAAAACAAAACAAAACAACAACAAAAAGCAAACAAAAAAACACGAAGAAGATTAACATTACGGTTCATCCACTCGCAAATTCATTTGTTCATTTGTTCGTTCTTTTCTTTCTTTTTTTTTTTTTTTTTTTCGTTTATTCAGTCATCAGTCTTCCCCGTAATTACCTATCAGTGAATAATTGATGGGACAAGTGTTGTCCAAAGCCAGGCTAGGTAAAGGGGAAAAGGTCACTACATAATTATGCAATCACGCGAACTGGAAATTCCCACGGCAGAACAGCACGAAAGCTGCTGATCAAGACACTCATTCATTTTTCACTCCCAACTAATGTGGCGGCCATAACAGTCCTCTTTCATAAAAAAAAAAAGAAAAAGAAAAAAACCTGTGCGTTAGGGAAGGTATGGGTAATTGCGAACAGCGTGTAACTGCGAACGATTCGTATACCGCCCCACTTCCAAGCCTTCTTAACGATTGCATTTCACAATTTAACGTCTGCTTCGATCTTTTTTGAATACTTTAATAAATATCCATTTCCAAGAACCAGTCAAACATCAGCTATTTCTGGCTGTTTCCGCGCTCTTTCCTCTCTTCGCGCACAACTGCCGACCAAGGTTTCAAGCGTGCTCTCAAAATCCTAAAATCGAGGGAAGCAAGTTGTAAGACTTTGACACAGTTTAAAATTGCCAGTGCTGGGAGAATTCAAGAAAGCATATTGATGACAGATCAGAACGTCAGTTTTAACAGGCATCTGCAAAATAGTGTCGTTTCCAATTAGACCATAGGATATTTTACGTTAGCCTATTTGCGAACGATGCTGTACAGCTACTGATCACTCTGAAAAGGGTGTGTTTGTGTGCGGTGTGTGTGTTTAAATGTCTGTGTGTTTGTGTGCATGTGTGATCAAAACCAACAATACAACAGTCCGGTGCGGTGTTCCGTTGATATGTATTGTCTAATGAGTTCAAGGCCTGCTTCTGTTTTAATTATCTACATGTACCCAAAGCAATCGTTCGCAATTAGACTTGCCCGTTTGCATTCACCCCCAGGCACCCCTGCCATTTCAAACGTCGACAAAACGTTGAAAAGAATGAGCAGACGAACTTTTCCTGGTGCAACCAGTCGGAGAAAGCCTTTAAAACCAAAAGAACGTTTGATTATCGTACGACATGTTATCTTTACAGTACACACGTTGAGCTGGTCGCTTCGACGGGATCGTTCGCTATTACCAATACTACCCTATGCAGTGTGGGACTTTTTGTGGGTGGGGTGGCCTCTCCTGGTGAGAGACTTTACCTGGGAACTGGATGCTAAAATGTATGTCTGATCGTCTCTCTATCCTCTCAGCCTTTGCTCGAACACACACGCATATTCAGCACGCCCGCGCACACACACACACGCACACACACACACACACACACAAACACACACTACGTGGAACATCTGTAATATAAAGGACAGAAACAACTAATGTGAAAAAAACCCAACAAGATACACACACACACACACACACACACACACACACACACACACACACACAAAAACACCAAAAAAACAAAAAAACCGAACCAAACCGCGACAACTGCACGAAAACTTCTTTAATGCCTCCACTCCCCAACCCCCTTTCTGAACATAATTTTCTTTTTACTCATCGGTCCAAGAACACACAACAGGAAACACCGGATTAATGTTCAACACACTGGGGGGAAAAAAAAGGTATCGCTGAATTTAGCTACTGACGTCGGGCCGAAAAAAAAAACCCGTTTAATTTGGCAGACCGGGGGGTGGGGGGGGGGGGGGGGGGACCATGATGAAGACAAATGTGGCGCAAGAAGCTGACTGCGGGGGATCTCTGTGTTCTCTCACTTCTAATCACACCGGATGTAGCCTTTCTCAGGGTGCACGTGCCGGCCAGATTGACAACACTCTTCTTTGCCTCAGCACTGCACTGACGGAAAACTCTTCTCTCTCACACACACACACACACACACTTGCATACACACAAACACACGCGCGCACACACACACACACACACGAGCGCACGCCCACGTGCACTCATTTATTCACACACACACACATACCCACACGCAAGCACACACACACACACATACACACAAGCGCACGCCCACGTGCACTCATTTATTCACACAAACACAAACACACACACACACACACATACACACACAGCACTCTCTCACCAACGCACACATAACACAGAATATGTACAGGTAGGAAGGCAAAGATACGAGCAGACTGGTAGGAGGGCAGACAGACAGATAGACAGAGTGGCAAGCAGGAAAGCAAGCTGACACCCGTTCAGTCATCAAATCCGAGTTCGCGACCTACATTCCCCCTCCCAGACGCTCGGCACACCCCTATCACCCCTCCCCCCTCCCCACACCACAATTCCCCCCCCCACCCCCCGGCCCACATCACACACATACACACACGCATGCAATTACGCACACACACACACACACACGCCCCTACACAAATACATGCACACGCTGCATAAACACTGTATAAACATAATGTCAAACTCTGCTTATCCACCTACCTGTCTAACTAGCTATCCGTCAATGAAAACCAAATACACTGTCACGAAAGATCAAAGAGAAGGGGGAGCGGGGGGGGCGGGGGGGGGGGGGGAGAAGGGAAAAATAACGGAGAGGGTGGGGAGGGTGGAAAAGGTCGTGAGAAAGAACTCACCATGGCAAAACGCTGAGTGCAGGCGGAGATAAAAAGGCATCTCGCCAAAACAAACCGTGCCAATTTTGTTGTTGTTGTAGATCGGTCGGAGAAAAAAAATCAACAAATTAAACCAGCCAAGTACCTACTCCTTCACCCATCCTCAGCTGTTGGGAAAACAATCAGCTTTGGATAATGAATTACTCTGTGTGTGTGTGTGTGTGTGTGTGTGTGTGTGTGGTTTGTGTGTCTGTGTCTGTGTGTCTATGTGTTTAGTAAACACAACGCAACGTTTATTTGACAATAAATAATCCATGATGATGATGATGATGATGACGTGTGCGAGAGAGAGAGAGTGTGTCACACAGAGGAAAGAGAATGGCAGATATATATATATATATATATATATATATATATATATATATATATATATATGTTGTTGTTGTTGTTGTTTTGTTTTTAATTGCTCTTCACTTTGATCAGTCACCGCGCACTGTATCTTCAACAGCGTTCCTTTCCTTTCCACTAACACGCGTGCGGTTATTTGCTCAGTTGAACAGACTAGCATGCTTTTGAATGATCGTTGTCATCGTCCAGTCGTTATCGGAGACACAGAGACAGGCACTGAGAGAGAGAGAGAGAGAGAGAGAGAGAGAGAGAGAGAGAGAACTCCAGTAACAAAGACAGGAAAAGAAGAAGACAGAAAGACAACTAACACCCCAAAGACAGAAATGCAAATGGATCGATCTGACAAAAGATTTGTATTGCAGCAGGAAGGAGGAGGAGCAGAAGGAGGAAGAGGAGGGGGAGATGTGCGTGGGGGTGAGGATGAGGGTGAAGGGGGCAGGGTGATTGGAGGCGGAGGGGGTGGGGGGTGAGGGGGGCCAGGACGCCAGATTAGGGAGACTGGAGACAAGAGAGACTGGAGCAGAAGGGAACAAGTGGCCACAAGGAAGCAGTGCAGCCTGCAGCACACAGGACGACCAGGACAAAGCCTGCCGCACGTGCCATGCTTCGTAGCGCTCCCCTGACCCCCATCCCGTGTGACTGACGTTGCGAAGGCCAGACAACAACAACACACACACACACACACACACACACACAAACGCGCGCGCGCGCACACGCAAAGTAAAAACCCAATCCCCAGACAAACTGAAAGCTGAAACCAAAAAAGACAGCATTCGTCACATACGTACACGCGATATATATATATATATATATATATATATATATATATATATATAGAGAGAGAGAGAGAGAGAGAGAGAGAGAGAGAGAGAGAGAGAGAGAGAATATGAATGAACAATAAGAAATACCAATCCCAACACATAACAAATTTGTATTATGTAACACCTAAATTATACAAAAGGTTAAATAAGATGAATGAACAAGCAAAGAAGATAATTGACCAAATAAACGAAAAAGAAACACAATAACTAAACAGCATGATAACAAACAAACGCTGTTAAAAACATATAAAAGCACATAGCACACCCCTTACGCACACACACACACACACACACACACACACACAGAGGGATGGTCGTTTTCTCGAGTCTTCCTGGCCAGAATGAAGCTGACAGGAGTTTCAATTCATGTTGTTTAAGACCAGCTGACCACGGAGGAGGCTACATTGGAGCAACATACAGGATGGAGGTGGATGGGAGACAAGATCACATCACAGAACACAGGCAGGGCGCAATAGAAAAGGCATAATGGGACCACTTGGACACTTTTATCTATTTATTTATTTATTTATTTATTTATTCATTTATTTAATAGCCCGTTTAAATATAAAAAAAGGATGATGCTTCAGATGAGCTCCCGTTGTCGTTTTCATTTATTCTTCTTTTTTTTTTATCTATTCATTTATTTATCTATTTATTCATCTGTTTATTCATTCAATACCCCGTTTAGAAAAGGATGCAAATTCAGATCGATCAGCTCCCGTTGTCGTAGAAAGTGTGTGTGCGTGCCTGTATGCTTTGCACCGAAGGGAGAAAAGTTTGACGTCATTCTTTTTTTTTGTCTGTCAACGAAGGGGTGTTTGTTGTCGTGGGCATCATTTACCTCTTGGTAAATGAGTCAGCGTTGTTATTGTTTCTGTTTGTGAGTGAGCTGATGATGTTTTTACTGTTGCTGCTGTTGTTGGTTTTTTGTTGTTGTTTGTTGTTGTTGTTGTTGTTGTTTTTGTAGTTAATGATGACATTATGACGGATGGTGGTGGCGATAACAAAGTGTGTGTGTGTGTGTGTGTGTGTGTGTGTGTGTGTGTGTGTGTGTCTGTGTCTGTGTCTGTATCTGTGTGTGAGTGAAAATGAAGCGCAACAACACTCACTGTCAAAACGTCAAGTGCACTGGAAACAAACGTGCATGGTATGACTGTGTTGAGCTGTTATTTGTGTTATTGTTGTTGTTGTTGTTCAGTTCAGTTCCAATGGCTGCATACTTCGTATTACCTGTAATCTATGATGATTGTTCTGCAGCACAAAACTCTGTTATTCAAGTCTCATTTCCACTCATTTTGTTGTAATTCGTTTTATTCCGCAATCAATTTTCATCGTTCTAATGATTGTGCTGCTGTTAGTTTGAGCTCGAAGTGTGTTATGTTTCGCGTTAAAAAAAAAAAAAAAAAAGATTCGCAGACTGTTTTCAAACGCATTAGCGCGCTTGAAAGTTTGTATTTTATTTATTTATTTATTTTTGGTTTTTTAAAATTTTATTTCTTTCGAGGGAGAAGTGCTCCAGATCAAGCGCTACAGCTTGCTTTTTTTTTTTTTTTTTTTTTTTTTGTTGTTGCTTTTATCTCTGTGTGTCTTGTTCACAGTACTCTGATAGCCATTTCTCATCAGGGATTCGATTAAAAAAAATAATTGGGTTTAGTACAGCCAAGTGAACTGAGGCCAAGTTCTGTTCCCACAACTGGGAATTGGCACCCTTCTCTGCCGAACATCCCCTCAGCTATGTTACAGACAGTGCCTGTGTGAACGGCTGTTTATGAGTGTGTGTCTGCTGTTAATGCATAAAATCTGCGAGTGGATTGTGTATAGCGCACTGAGTTGCATTTGCAACATTATGCCGCTACATAGAAACGACTCATCACCATTATTATTATGAATATTATGATTTTTTCAATAAAAAAAAAATCATTATTCTCATCATCATTATCATTATTATCATCATTATCATCATTATCATCATTATTATTATCATCATCATCATCAACATCATCATCATCATCATCACCATTCACTTCAAGGCATGGTTGGATGTGGGGGGGAGAGGGGTGGTCCTTATATGCTAAACTATATTTGCAAAGTTGTCATCATCATCATCATCATTCACTTCAAGGCATGGTTGGATGTGTGGGGGGAGAGGGGTGGTCCTTATATGCTAAACTACATTTGCAAAGTTGTCATCATCATCATCATTCACTTCAAGGCATGGTTGGATGTGGGGGGGAGAGGGGTGGTCCTTATATGCTAAACTACATTTGCAAAGTTGTGAGGCAAAAGAACAACAAGGAATTGAAACAACAACTCGAGTGAAAGGTTCGCGCGGGATGGCCACGAGGGAAACTAAAACAAAAACAAAACAAAGTAACCCACATAACAGACCCTTGTTAAGACCCATGCACTGGACAGACATTCTGTGCCAATCTGACTTGATACACACACTCACACAGACACACACACGCGCGCGTACACGCACAAACACACACACACACACACACACACACACACACACACACACAAGCGCACGCTCTCTCTTTCTCTCTGCCTGTATCATCATGCTATCATCATTAATCTGTCTGTCTGTATGTCTGTTTCTCTATGTGCTCCTCCTCTTCCTCTTCCTCTCCTCCCTCCTTCCTTCCGTTTCCCACGAACAGTCCCGGCCCCTGACGGTAATGAGTGGCGACATTCAAAAGCCATCATGTCAGTTCTGGTGCCGTGAACACCTCTCAGATTTGCCATTTCTCCTCCAGCGTCTCCTTCAAGAAATTCACCCTGTGATCCCGGAGGCAACTCTTGAGGTGGTTACGTTCATAGCATGTGTTAGCTGAGACACTGAGACGGAGAGAGAGAGTGAGGGAGAGAGAGAGGGGAAGGGGGCCGGGGGGTTGGGAGGGGGGGAGGAAGAGAGAGAAGGGGGGGGGGGCAGAGAAAGAAGGGCAACGTCACCAGCCTCCTATTGCATGCTCCTTTCGACATTGCAATAAATGTGACACGTCTCCGATCGACGATGATTCCAACTTTTCATGGAGTGTTGATATGTTTCGTTGTTTGTGTTCAAGATTTTTGTTTTCTAACTAAAAACTTCTTACAAGTCAGTTCTCCCGCTCGATGACCTTTGTTCGTTGGGAAAGACGTAAGCATGGTGCAGTAAAAGTATGTGAAGTGTCTACAGTACCTTAACGCATTTGCATGTTCGTTCAGTGTGTGTTTTAATTTGTTATATATTATCCTTTTTATCATTTTGTTCTGTAACTTAATATTGCTAAGCACACCATAGCTCCAAACGGGCGAACGGAATAGGCAATATGTGTGCGTGCGTGCATGCGAGCAAGCGAGCGAGCGAGAAAGAGAGAGAGAGACAGAGACAAAGACAGAGAGAGAGAGAGAGAGAGTGTGTGTGTGTGTGTGTGTGTGTGTGTGTGGTGTGTGTGTCCGTGTGTACACATACAGGCGCGATCGCATGTTCGTGATGGAACACGAGCGTGCATATACATTTCCAGTTGTATTCCTGCAGGTGTAAATGTCTGCTGTTCATTGCAAGAACGGCACTGCATCATGGCATTAGAAACCGCGGGTTGACAAAGAAACACAAGAACAAAATACTGAACAAAATCAGTCAGCCGCAGTTTTGTTATATGTCTTTATTGACGGCTTTAACCTACGAATGATTCGCGACGTTAATATCTCATACCTGTTTGCTAGGTTTTAATTGTAATGGTTGTAAGTTTGGAACAGTTCTCTCTCTATTTCTCTCTCTGTCTCTCTCTTTTCCTCCCCCCTTCTGTCTCTGTCTCTCTGTGTCTCCCTCTCTGTCTCTCTCCCCCTGTCTCTAGTCTCCCTCTTTCTCTCTGTCTGTCTGTCTGTCTGTCTGTCTCTCTCTCTCTCTGTCTCTCTCCTGCTCTCTGTAATTTGTCCATGGATTCACGTCTTTAAAGCAGGTCACTGCGGAACAAAACAAAAACAAAAATCAAACAAACCATCAAAAAACGCACTGGTACCTCCACTCTCTCTTCGTTATTAACGTCATAAACATCACCAATAATGCAATACTAGCACCAGTTTATTCGCCGGTCTTTGTCACTTTCTCCCTGTCCTGTGTGTGTTCTGCCTTCACAAAATCCTTCCCACCATCTTTCCTGTCTGTAACTCCCCTCAAAACACATTCGTCCCCCCACACCCCCACCCCCCGCACGCTCCCCCCTCACCCCCTGATGTCTTCTTTTTCTTCTCCCTCTGGCACATGTCCCCAACCTTTCTTTGTTACGGGCGAGCAACAACAAATCCTGACGAATATGCCCGACTTTTGTTTTCCTCCAGTCTTTTGCATCTTTTGTTGGGAAGAGATTGGGCTCTTTTTCTTTTATTGTTTTTTCTTTTTCTTTTTCTTTTTCTTTTCTTTTTCTTTTTTTCATTTTCATTCATAATCGCGTCCACCCTGTGTTTGAATTTGCTTCTACGACTGAGGCCAGAGAGAGAGAGAGAGAGAGAGAGAGAGAGAGAGAGAGAGAGAGAGAGAGAGAGAGAGAGAGAGAGAGAGAGAGAGAATTAACTGGAAAGTAGAAAAACGAAACGAAAGAATAATGAAAGGGGTGGGGGTGCGGGTAAGAAAGGGATAGAGAGAAGATGAAAGAAGAAAAGAAAAACAGAAAGAGAAGAGACAGAGGAGAAAGAAAGAAGGAGAGTGCTACAGACAGAGATGCAGATTGGGACAGAGAGATGGAGAGAGAGAGAGAGAGGGGGGGAGGGAGGGGGGGAGGGATTGAGAGACAGAAATAGAGAGAGTGAGAGAGAGGAGAGAGAGAGAAATAGAGAGAGAGGTGAAAGCCACTGAGAGACAAAAAGACAGACAGACAGAGCGAGCGAGCGAGCAAGCGAGAGGGAGAGAGAGATAGACACATAGAGAGACACTGAGAGAGGGAGAGACAGAGAGACAGACAGAGAAAGGTAAAGAGGAGAAGGAAGGAAAAAACAACAAACAAACAAACAAACAAATCACGTCAAAGCGTGGAGAGAAGACAAGAACAGATCCATCGTCACTGTGTTGTTGCTGGTAGCTAAACAACTCCTCCGTGTTCCACATACATCAGCACTGACACACTGCCCTCCGGCCACAGATTATGAGGATTCTGTTGGAAACCTTTGGAAAAAAACACATGGACCCACGTCCTCCACCACCCCCCCAAGCCCCTCCCCCCCCCAAAAAAAAAACAACAACAAAAAAACGCAATCTCTACCCCCCCCCCCCACCTCCCCCCCCAAAAAAACAACAACAACAAACAAACAAAAAAAAACACCGCAATCTCCCCCCCTCCTCTCCCCCCCAAAAAATCCCAGAATCTCTACCCCTCCCCCCCCCCCAAAAAAAAAGAAAAAAAAGAAAAGAAAACTGCGATCTCTATATCTCTATAGTTTATTGTATTGCTTTCTTTCTTTCCTTCTTTCGCTGCCGCTGTTTTTTCTTTTCTTCCTACCTTCCTTGCTGCTTTCATACATCGTTTCTCTCCCTTTCCCATGCTCTTCCTTGGATTTTGCTTCTTCAAAATTGTCTTCTTGGGGGGGGGGGGGGGTCTTTTTCTTTGTTCTTTGTTTGTTTTAATTATTCCTTTTTGTCACATTCTTTGCTTCTGATTTCTTTATACATTCAGTCTCTGTGTTTCATGAAGAGTTTCGGAAAAGAGAACAAGATCCGCCTGTCTCCTTACCTTGTGTATGTTTGTGTAGCGTTGGGTTACTCTGCTGGTCAGGCATCTGCTTGGCAGATGTGGTGTAGCGTATATATGGATTTGACCGAACGCAGTGACGCCTCCTGGAGCTACTGATACTGATTGTTTAGCAAATAAACACGTAGACATCATCGGTGGCTTTAAATTTCATAGACTAATCATCTCTAATGATTGAATTAGGAGAAACGTGCGGAATAAACAGTTAAAAAAATAAAAATTAAAAAAAATTAAAAAAGCACAACAGCGTCTGTACTTTCTTCGGCAACTCAAAAGGTTGTGTCTAATTGCGAATGCAATCACAAGGATGAATCACATCTAGCTTTTACGATTATTGTGATGCACGCACGAGATATCAGTATGATTATAATGGGTGAAGCCATTCATTTTACGTTCCCAAATTAACCACCTGACTCCTAGCTCAAACACGCGTGCTCTCCTTACTCTTCATTAATTTGCTTGTCTTCCTGTGTCTGTACTCCCTGCCTTCCCTCATCACTCCCCCCCCCCCCCCCATCTCTCTCTCTTCCGCCCGCCTACCCCCCCTCTCTCTTTCTCTCTCTCTCTCTCTCATTGTATCCGATATTACATTCAGTAAACAAGTTGTTTTCAGTGTCAAGCTGACCTCCACGCCAGCAAAACAAGAATCCCCGAGCGTGTCTTGATCCTTTAATGGTATCTTTTCCCCATTTTTTTTTTAAACCGAGCCCTCTTTCTTATCACTTGATTCCTTGTCATTCTGTTTTGATTCCGTTTCTCGTATCTCTTGCTTCCCTGTCGACAATAGGATTCCCGGTGAAGATAGATTATTAGAATAGCTATAACAAAAAATTTTAAAAAAGTATGCACAAAAAAGATTAAGAGAAGAGAAAGAAAGAGGAGAGGGAGAGAGACACAGAGAGAGACAGGGAGACACACACATACAGAGAAGGGGAGGATGGAGAGAGACGGAGGTGTAGTGGGAGGGAGAGAGAGAGACACAGAGAGACACAGAGAGAGAGACAGAGAGAGAGAGAGATGAAGGAGAGAAGAAGAAGAAGAAGGAGAAGAAGAAGAAACCAACTCCTAGAAATTCTGCCTCAGGCCACAAGGCTGCAACAAATTACGAAAAGAACACAGAAGAATACGGTAGGGCTTTCAGGACTTATTTGTTTTTTTCAAAAGGGAGGAGGAGGGAGGGTAGAGAGGAAGGAGAAGGGGACGAGGAGGAGAAAGAGAAGCACGAAAACAGAGAAGTGGATGAAGGAGGGAAAGATAAATAAGGTCACTGCAGTATGGCAATAATTCTCTTCGGGGGGGAATAACAGACCCAAATGGGTGATTCAACGATACACAACATGATACAACACAACGCAACACAATACGCCTCCACAGATACTTGAACGCCTACAAAGTCACACGCTGAAAAAAAAACCTAAAACCCCCGCTACTGTTGCTGATGGTGTTATGGTTGAATTCATCATGACAACAATTCTTCTTCTTATTATTATTATACAGTTATTGCTGAGCTTGTCACCATGTCCCTCGTGATCACTATAATCGTCATAACCAACATCATCATTGCCATCAGCATTTTTCTCCTCAACCAGAAAAAAAATATTGGCGGAAAACAATTGATTGGAAAGTGATAAACACATTGTGCAGTTATGACGCGCGAAATCATTTGCCTAAGGCAGAGAGGGAAAGGCGAAAAAAAAAGTCCCCCACCCCACCCCCAGTAAAATAGGGTTCGGGCAATTCCATTAAACGGGTTAATCCGCCATCACCGCCCATCTCTTTTTACAGCTCATTGAATGTGGAGAGGGGAGTTTGGTAGAATGACGGTGGCAGAGAGAGTTTGGGGTGAGGCAGAGAAAGAGGGAGAAAGAGATAAGGAGAGAAAGGGGAAGAGAGTGTGAGGAAAGAGAGAGAGAGAGAGCAGGGAAAAAGTGAGGGACAAAGACAGAGAAAGAAACGAAGATTTCGGCAGCAGACAGAGAGACAGAGAGACAGACAAACTGAGGCAAGTAAGCACGGGAACAGCCAGACAGTTTTAAAAGTTTTGGGGCAGTGAAAGAAGATTGAGGTGGGAAGCTGGTCCGCCACCCCTACCCCCTCCCCCCACCCCAGCCCCTGCCCCTTTCCCTTTTCCACTTTGCTCCCTCTCCGCTTTCCGAAGAGCCTGTTGTTTCATTTAGACGAGAGAGGGAAAACAGTATGTCTCACAACACTATCCAATCAGATCAAAAGATCATCAGATCAAAAGGTATCTCTTTCGAAAATCCAAAGACGTGGGCAGTATTACGAAGACGTTTACATAGTTTGCGCTGCGAAGTTAATCATGAAATAATCAAATGCAGACACTGTGAAACCAGACCGATCCCAGCTATTGTGCTGACGGTAAACAGATACCGGAAGCCGTTGTTCAATGTGACGGCGTTGCGGAGATTGTTTTTAGGTGTTGTTTGTTTGTGTGACGCCCTCATCTCCAGTGACATTGTCCTCATGCCGCTGATCCAGAACCCTCTGGAAACAGCGAACACCAGGTTCTGGAACATGAGACCACACATCAGAACAGACTCTGCATTGCTGCCGGGTCGTTTCTGTGGTGATCAATGGCGTTTTGTTTTCCTTTGTTTGATTTTTTGTTTATTTATATTTTTATTTATACGCACTACACCACATACTGAGCCCTGTACTGTCCATAGCAATCGCTTATTCCCGGATCCAGACCAACTGAGCGACTTCTCCGGAACAGGGACTATCTGCGCGTCATTGTAATGATAGTCCGCACGGCACACACTCTGATCACAGGCACGGAGAACTGGAAGAGAAATTGAAACGGATGTACGTATGAGAGCAGTGCATGAAAAGCTACAGAATTTCTGACAATTTGTATTTTATTATGATATTTATCACATAGATCCCCTTACGTTTAAGACTCAAAGACATGGCTGCACTCATGGCTTCCGTTCAGAAATGCGCAGTATTTGTCAATAGATATAAGCAACACTGTCAAGGGTTACACACTCGTGACTGGTGTCCAAATGGAGCCCATAGCACGCAACACAGTGGGTGGGAGCTGCCTTCCGGCCGAAATATCTCTTCGTGACAGTCCCGCTCTGAAGGGTTTGAACCATTGAGCTGAATAGGTGCTGCTATTGAGCTCGATGGTTTGAACTTCCGTCCTCCAAATTGTCTGTTGCTGATGACAGTAGGGTACGACAGCGGATGATCGTGCGTGCAAGAATGCGCGCTGTATGTGTGTATAATCTGCGCTTGCATGCACGTATGTGTGTGTTTGTGTGTGTGTGTGCGTGTGTGTGCTTGTGTGTATGTGTGTGTGTGTGTTTTGTTAGGTTCGACCAGTGCCTAGGGTTTATGCGAAGGCCAGGCCAGGAGTCTGCTCCCTTCTCCCACCCTCTTTGTTTTGAAGGCAGATGCGGTGTAGCGCATTGGCGGCAGTGATGTAACTGCGGACACACCTGCATCTTTTTATGTATATACTTCACGTCCTTCGTTTCAGTGTGGGATGCACACTGTCTGTCAGTCGCTGTGCTTGGCGGCGTGCAGCTGGTGGCTGTGTGGCGGGCGGGGAGGGAAGAGTTACAGCCCCACGTGTTTTTCTTTCAGGGGAACCAGGCAGTTCGAGAGACACACTGCAGAGAGTTTTCTTTCAAGAGTAACAGATTGCAGGACATGCCGCAACCCGATCTTTCGGTTTAACCCCAGCCAGCAGTGCGACAGCCTGGCGTTGAAGGGGGTGGGGGTAGTGGATGAGGAGGGGGGAGGAGACAGAAAGATAGAGAGGGAGGGGGGCGAAAGAGAGCGAAAGAGAGAGAGAGAGAGGGGGGGGGGAAAGAGGGAGAGATGAAACACACACACACACACACACACACACGCACACACACACACACACACACACACAAACACACACATCAGTCGTAATGCACAAAACACACGCGGTAATGCATAAACCTAGGATTACCTTTGCGCGTAAAAAGACTTAGAGAGAGAGGTGGGGGGGGGGGGAGGTGCAGAGAGATAGACAGACAGACACACAGAGAGAACATCTTTGCGTGTCTGGCATCTGTTTTTCCTCATCTGAGCAATGATTGTGTTGAAAGCAAAAGCTTTTTGTATTTAATTCTTATTTGTTTGTCGTGCTAAAAGCTTTTGTGTCGTTACTGTCGGAAATGGCGTGATGTGCAGATTACCTCCATATTTTTTCAGCCATGCTTTCCTTCTTCCCTCTTCTTATTTCTTTCTCTCTTCTGTTTTCCTTTTTCTTTTTTTAATGTTTAGTGCAGAGAATACAAGTGGCTTAACTGCTTGAGTTATTGTTAAATGAAAATACACTTGTCACATTTTGCACGCGGAGCCTTCGGGACAGTGATTTTTATGTATATAATTACATATATATATATATATATATATATATATATATATATATTTAATTTAGTCATTGCCTTCCACTCTTCTTCAGGATGGGGGACGATGGAGAGGCGGTGGGATTGGGGTGGTTTAAGTCACAAAGGCATTTCAATCATTTAGTGCCTTCTTGTAAAGTTTACTCCCCTCCCTCACTCCCTCCAATCCACCCAACCCTCCTCCTCACCCCCGACTTAAAATGATTATCATCCTCATATACTTTCGATTTCATCTTCTCTCTCTCTCTCTTTGTGTGTGTGTGTGTGTGTGTGTGTGTGTGTGTGTGTGTGTGTGTGTCCCTCCCTCTCTCTCACTCTCCCTCACTTTCTCCCACCTCTCTCTCCCCCTCCCTCCCCCCTCTCTCTCTCTCAGAGCAGCTCCCTACTCCGGTACCTCCTTCCAAAGCTTTCCACCCTTCCAGCTCCCTTATCAAATCCACCCCTCTCTCTCTCCATACCAGTTTGCTTCTCTTTTGTTTGCCTGCCTGTCTGTCTGCTTGCCCCCTCCCCTCTCTCCCATTCCCTCCCTTCCTTATCCCCTCTTTCTCTATCCCCTTCTCTCTCTTCTTCCCTCTGTCTGTCTGCCTGCATGTCTGTCCACTCTCTCTCTCTCCCGTTTCCTTCCCCTCCCTACTCTCTCTTTCCCTAATCTCTTCTCTCTCTTCTTCCCTCTGTCTTCCTCTGTTTGTCTGCCTACATGTATGTCCCCCCTCTCTCTCTCCCGTTTCCTTCCCCTCCCTACTCTCTCTTTCCCTAATCTCTTCTCTCTCTTCTTCCCTCTGTCTTCCTCTGTTTGTCTGCCTACGTGTATGTCCCCCCCCCTCTCTCTCTCCCGTTTCCCTCACCTCCCTGCTCTCTCTTTCTCGAATCCCTTCTCTCTCTTCTTCCCTCTGTCTTTCTCTTCATGTCTGTCTTACCCTCTTTCTCCCATTTCTCCCCTCTATCTTCTACCCTCTGTCTGTCTCTGACTGCCTGCTTGCCTATTTGTCCCTCTCTCTCTCTCCCATTCTCTCCATTCCATACTCCCTCGCTCTCTACTCCCTTCTCTTTCTTCGCTCTGTCTGTCTGTCTGTCTCTGTCTGCCTGTCTGTTCCCCCCCCACTCTCTCTCTCCCAATTCCCTCACTTCCATACTCCCTCTTTCTCTGAACCTCTCGCTCTCTTCTTCCCTCTGTCTGTCTGCCTGTCTGTCTATCTGTCTCTCTCTCTCCCATTTCTCCCTTTTTCCACTCTCTTTCTCTAATCCTTTCTCTCTTCTTCCCTCTGTCTGTCTCTGTCTGCCTGTCCCTCTCTCTCCCATTTCACTCTCCTACTCTCTTTCTCTCATCATCTCCCTCTTCTTCTTTCTGTCTGTCTGTCTGTCTGGCCCCCTCTCTCTCCTAATTCCCTCCCTTCCCTACTCTCTCTTTCTCTCATCATCTCCCTCTTCTTCTTTCTGTCTGTCTGTCTGTCTGGCCCCCTCTCTCTCCTAATTCCCTCCCTTCCCTACTCTCTCTTTCTCTCATCCTCTCCCTCTTCTTCTCTCCCTCTGACTGTCTGTCCCTCTTTCTCCCATTTCCTTCCCCTCCCAACTTTCTCTAATCCTCTCTCTCTTCTTCCATCTGTCTGCCTGCCTGCCCCCCCCCTCTCTCTCTCCTAATTCCCTCCCTCCCCTACTCTCTCTTTCTCTAATCCTCTCTCTCTTCTTCCCTCTGTCTGCCTGCCTGCCCCCCCCCCCCTCTCTCTCTCTCTCCTAATTCCCTCCCTCCCCTACTCTCTCTTTCTCTAATCCTCTCTCTCTTCTTCCCTCCATCTGTCTGTCAGTTTGTCTGTCCCTCTCTCCCCCATTACCCTATCTTCCATGCTCTCTCTCTCTCGTCTTCCCTCTGTCTCTGCATGTCTGTCTGTCCCTCTCTCTCTCCCATTCTCTCCCTTCCCTACTCTCTCTTTCTCTAATCCCTCTACCTCCTTCGTTCTGTCTGTCTCTGTCCCTCTCTCCCCCATTTCTTTCCTCTCCCAACTCTCTCTCATTCTCTCTCTTCTTCCCTGTCTGTATCTCTCTGCCTGTCTGTCTGTCTGTCTGTCTGTCCCTCTCTCTCCCACCCCCTCCCAACTCTCTCTTTCTCTAATCCCCTCTCTCTCTTCTTCCCTCCCGCTGTCTGTCTGTCTGTCGGTCTGTCTGTCTGGTGCAGTGACAGATGATGAAGTGGCAGCTGCACCAAGTCAGGAAGTTCCCCGCTGATAGCTAACCCCCCGGTCAAGGTAAATGGATCCGGCAGACTGATATAAAAGTGAACATCTTTTCTTTCTTATTTTTCTTTCTTTCGTTCTTTTTTCTTTCTTTATTACTTTCATATATTTTTTTCTTCTTGAGTCGTGTGTGTCACACATGTGTGTGAGTGTATATATATATATATATATATATGTGTGTGTGTGTGTGTGTGTGTGTGTGTGTGTTCGCATCTACTTGTGCGCGCGCGTGTACATTCTCAGCGTCTTTCCATCCGGCATTTCTCCTTCCCTTCTCTCTTTATCTCTCCCTTTCATTTTTTTGTTCACTATACACACAAACGCGAGCGCGCGCGCGCGCGTACACACACACACACACACACACACACACACACACACACACCATTCATATACATACACACTCTGCACGCTCTGTCTTCCCCCTCACACACACACACACACACACACACACACACACACACACACACACACAGAGTTCAAAGAGGATCATGATGACCGGTTATTGGCACACGGTGACCGGTCCTGTTTTCCTGGTTATCTCACCGCGGTGCTTCCTTTGTCATCTCCGTCTGTTGACACATCAATGGGTCTCCTGTGTGTGTGTGTGTGTGTGTGTGTGTGTGTGTGTGTGTTCGTGTGTGTGTGTGTGTGTCTGTGTGTGTGTGTCTATGTGTGTGTGTGATCAATAGAGAAAGGGGAGGGAGAGAAAGAGAGAGAGAGAAAGATACAGACAGACAGACAGACAGACAAACAGAGAAAGACCGGAAGAGGGAGAGACAATGGTTCATGAACATGGCTTTTCTGCACGAACGCGTGTTTGTGTCTGTGTGTGTTTGAGTGCATGTGCACTTGTGTGTGTGCGTGTGAGTACGTGCGTGCGCGTATGTGTGTGTGTGTGTGTGTGTGTGTGTGTGTGTGTGCGTGCGAGTGCGTGCGTGGATGTGTGTGTGCGTGTGATTGCAGCGTTCATGTATGAGTGTTCATGTGTGAGAAAGACACAAAGAAAAAAAAAAGATGATAACAACGAACGTCTCCATCCTTTGCGCACACGTCCTTTCCCACCTTCGCGAATAATTATAATCAACAACGGAAACGTCAGACAAAAGGTGAATAACAGAAACTTAAATATTTCAGCTAAAAAAAACAACAACAAAAAACAACAACAAACCAAAAAACTAACAAAGGCCAGTCTGATCCACCCACCTGCACGTCTAACAAGTTACCCATCAAAACATTCCACCTGCACCTACACATCAAGTCAACAGTGTAAAAGCACCAACACACACCCGACCACTAAGTCTTGTGACATTTTTAACCCCACTGACCCCATGCAAGGAGTAGTGTTGTTCACCCTATTCTGTGCTGGGGGAGCTGTGTAATGTAATCAACCAACCATCAAGCCGATGTTATCAACCAACCAACCACCCAGCCAATGTAACCAACCAACCACCCAGCCAATGTAACCAACCAACCATCCAGCCTATGTAATGAACCAACCAACCATCCAGCCTATGTAATGAACCAACCAACCATCCAGCCAATGAAATCAATCAACCAACCATCCAGCCTATGTAATGAACCAACCAACCATCCAGCCAATGAAATCAATCAACCAACCACCCAGCCAATGTAATCAACCAACCATCCAACCAACCAAACAAGTCAAATCAGCAATGAACAAAATCAACAGAATGAGGGACAAATCAAACAAGTAATGAAAGCAGTCAACCCATTCACACACACTCGTTGGCAACCTACCCAGCCACCCTAGCAACCCACCAGCCAACCAGTCAACCAGTCCCTTTACCCATCCGGTCAGGCGACCAATCACTTTGTCAACCAACTCACTCAATGGTTAGTTAAATAAGACACACGACCGACCAACAAAATCGATCAAGCAAGCATGTGAAAACCACCCAACCATAAACACAAAGGACACCCCAATGTATCTGCTGTGTTGTCATGTTTCTTCTTTGGATCCTTTAAATCCTCTCTCTCTCTCTCTCTCTCTGGGATCGTGTCGGGTGCGAGTTCTGACAAATTTATCTCCCTTTGTGATCGCTTCTGAAGGATCTTTCCGACAGGGCATTTGTGTGCAAAAGGGAGATAATGGACTGTCCCCGGATACCGACTATCCAAACAGTTTTCTTGTCCAGTTTCATCTTATTGACCATTATCAGTCATTTACTAATACTTTTTTTTCTATGTTGGGGGAATGAGCATGTGAGGAGAGGTGGAGTGTGTGAAGTGATGAAGCACAGTATGTGAAAATAAAGAGGCAATTTTTTTACATTTCATGTGTATTCACGTGGAATACTTCTAACAAAAACAAACATGCCGCAGAAAAAAAGAAGAAAAAAAAGAAGGCGAAGAAGAAAGTGTACTGGCTGAAAGAATTTCTTTGAGTTTATTGCTTGGTCACTTTTCTCTTCGGATATAGACTTAAAAATTATGCAGCTGGAGAAAAAAAAAAACACCAAAAAGAAAACAAAAACAACAACAAAAAAAAGGCAGCTGGAGAAACAACAACAACAAAACCCAGTCGGTTTTCACTGTGACTCCATTCCAGACTGGTCTAAGTCTGAGGCGCCTGACGAGTGAGTCTGGAATGGGTAAAGCACCGACCAGAATTAATCAACCACCTGCGTCACTGAGCCAGCCATTCTTACCTGCTCCCCTATCAACCCAACTACCCACCAGCCACTGACAACTAGCCAGTCACACCACAGCTAAACAGCCAGTCTACACACCCACCTATCATCACCCTAACGGCCTACATACACCAATCCACCCTCATTGAATCTCAGCACAGACCTTCCCCTGCACTAGAGAAAGGAAACAAAAAAAAAAAAAAACCCTCTTTGATCCCCACTGCCAACGTTACCCAAATCAACCAGACCACCGCCGGGCCCATACAGCACAACAAACAGCATGAAGGAAGGAAAACATGCAGACATCAAAGAGCGACCCAGCCCACCACAGCTAAACTTTCTTTACTTATCCATCATGTCGAGACCCAGCCCACCACAGCTACACCTCCTCCACTTACCCATCATGTCGAGATCGGAGTCGGGACAGCTGTCGTCGGAGCCGATGGAGAAGAGCTCTGCGTTGCCCTCCACACAGCTGTTGTACAGCCGGATCCGCGAGGCCCACGACAGGTCTGGCTGCTTCACCGTGTTCTTCAGACGGCGCCGGGCATTGGCGAACCAGTTGGACACCTGTCGGCAACACACACACACACGCACGCACGCACACACACACACACACAAACACACACACAATAACACTTGGTGAATAAAGACTAAATTGCGCATGCCTCTCTCTCTCTCTCAGAACTCAATTTATTGTACATCGGTCTTAGGCCACAATACACAAAAGGGGAATGGAGGTATGCAGGAATTGAAACTCCGTATGGATTCAGTTTCTTTTAGTGTGCCCTTCTGAGACAAAAACACGCTACATACGTCTGTTCCTAAATACTACAAAAACTGTCATTAATGGTATGCAATTCAAGTGTCTTAGCTCATTGTAGATTTTAGCACCACACCATAACATGGCTATTTTGCAAAAATAATGTTACTGTCCAGTTACGACATTGTAGCACCAACAAAATACATGAAATATCACAGTATGGGTGTTTACCCCTTCCCGGTTAACATTTAGAGAGAGTTTTGGGGACACTATCTCCCACACGCCCTCAGTGGAGCTCTCAGTGTAGCGACGCGCTCTACCTGGGGAGAGAAGCTGCGAATTTCACACAGAGAAATTTGTTGTGACAAAAAGAGTAATTACAATACAATACAATACAAAACTGCTATGTTGCCTAACAACTCTGACCACACTGCACTATTACACACATGCAGAGAAAGAGAGGGGGGAGAGAAGGAGAGAGGGGGGGGAGGGAGCAGAAATACAGACAGACAGTCAGACAGACAGACAGGGCAAGACAGAGGCAGATCCAAAATACATAAACCACGCATTGAGAGAAACAAAGAGAGACAGTGAAGGACAGACAGACAGACAAACACACACACACACACACACACACACACACACACACACACACACACACTGAGAGAAGGGGGCAATAATTAAGGTGAAAAAAACAACAACAAAAAACTGACCTGTGTGAGAGTCATCTGACTCTTGGCCACCAGTTCCATCTTCTCGGCCTTGGAGGGGTAAGGGTTGTCCTTGTGACGTATCAGCCACTGCTTCAACGGCCGGGTCATGTCCTGGAGCGTCTGGCGTTTGTGCCGCGTCTTCTCCGGCAGGAACTTTCTGCAACACCGTTCACAACACGTTGTCAACGGTTGATCAACCGTTATACAGACTGTGATGTTTTAGTTAGGTTTTCTTTTTAATATCGAAAGGTATTTGTATGGGTGTGGGTATGTGCGCGAGAGCATGTGTGTATCTGTTTGTTTGTGTGTGTGTGTGTGTGGTGGTGGTGGTGGGGGGGGGGGTTGAGGGAGACAGAGAGAGAGACAGAGAGACACAGAGAGTGAGAGACAGAGAGATAGAGACAGAGAGATAGAGACAGAGAGAGAGAGAGAGAAGCCATTTAATCTACACGTGCAGATTGTTACTTATTTACTGTTAGGTGTTGGAAAATGGATTTCTTTTTTGTAATTAACTCCAAAATTCATGGTTGATTTGCGCACATTATTGAATTCATTCCTCGATTCGTTTAATTACTCATTTGTGTTTTCATTCGTTCGTTTATTTACCATTGATTCACTGACCCATTTTAGAATGCGTACACGTCATTGCCACAGCTGGCTCTAATTGATTTATGAAAGCTCGTATACGTTACAGATTTATTCATACATAACAGAAGCTTTCATGTGACATAACCGAATTCACTGACTTCTTTCGAATGACAACATCTATCGTTGTTAGCAGACGAAAGGAACAAATCTCACTGGACTAAATAATTCATGCAGCTTGACACAATTACAGTTTCGAAGATAATGTAAAAGATAAAATGGCGATGGTGTGTGTGAGGGAGAAAGAAAGAAAGAAAGGTAGAGACAGACAGACAGACACAGAGGGGCAAGCATAAGTACCTACAGATAGACAAAGAAGTGGTGTGGTGTGTGGTGTGGTGCAGTGAAATATGATGTGGTGCGGTGTGGTGTACTGTGGTGTTGTGTGGTGTAGTGTGGTGTTGTGTGGTGTAGTTTAATGTGGTGTGCTGAGGTGCGGTGTGGTCCAGTGAAATATGATGTGGTGTAGTGTGGTGTTGTGTGGTGTAGTGTGGTGCTGTGTGGTGTAGTTTAATGTGGTGTGCTGAGGTGCGGTGTGGTGTAGTGTAATGTGGTGTGGTGGTGCGGTGTGGTGTACATAATGTGGTGTGGTGCGGTGTGGTGTAGTGTAATGTGGTGTGGTGCGGTGTGGTATAATGTGGTGCGGTGTAGTGTAATGTGGTGTGGTGTGGTGCGGTGTAGTGTAATGTGGTGTGGTGCGGTGTGGTGTAGTGTAATGTGGTGTGGTGGTGCGGTGTGGTGTACATAATGTGGTGTGGTGCGGTGTGGTGTAGTGTAATGTGGTGTGGTGCGGTGTGGTATAATGTGGTGCGGTGTAGTGTAATGTGGTGTGGTGTGGTGCGGTGTAGTGTAATGTGGTGTGGTGTGGTGTCGTGTAATGTGGTGTGGTGCGGTGTGGTGTAGTGTAATGTGGTATGGTGCTGTGTGGTGTAGTGTAATGTGGTGTGGTGTGGTGCTGTGTGGTGTAGTGTAATGTGGTGTGGTGTGGTGCGGTGTAGTGTAATGTGGTGTGGTGCGGTGTGGTGTAGTGTAATGTGGTGAGGTGTGGTGCTGTGTGGTGTAGTGTAATGTGGTGTGGTGTTGTGTAGTATAGTGTAATGTAGTGAAGTGTGGTGCGGTGTGGTGCGATGCGGTGCGGTGTAGTGTGGCGCGGTGTGGTGTAGAGTAATGTGGTGTGTTGTGGTGTAGTGTGATGTGGTGTGGTGTGGTTTGGAGCAGTGTGGTGTGGTGTGATACAGTGTAATGCAGTGTTGTGTGGTGTGGTGTGATGCGGTGTAATGTGGTGTTGTGTGGTGTTGTGTGGAGCGGTGTGGTGCAGTTGTTAATGTGGTGTGGAACAGTGCGGTGTGGTGTGGTGTGGTGTAACGTGGTGCGGTGTAGTGTAATGTGGTGTGCGGTGTGGTATACTGTGGTGCGGTGTGGTGTAACGTGGTGCGGTGTAGTGTAATGTGGTGTGCGGTGTGGTATACTGTGGTGCGGTGTGGTGTAAGGTGGTGCGGTGTGGTATAATGTGGTGTGCGGTGTGGTATACTGTGGTGCGGTGTGGTGTAACGTGGTGCGGTGTGGTATAATGTGGTGTGCGGTGTGGTATACTGTGGTGCGGTGTGGTGTAACGTGGTGCGGTGTGGTATAATGTGGTGTGCGGTGTGGTATACTGTGGTGTGCGGTGTGGTATACTGTGGTGCGGTGTGGTGTAACGTGGTGCGGTGTAGTGTAATGTGGTGTGCGGTGTGGTATACTGTGGTGCGGTGTGGTGTAACGTGGTGCGGTGTAGTGTAATGTGGTGTGCGGTGTGGTATACTGTGGTGCGGTGTGGTGTAACGTGGTGCGGTGTGGTATAATGTGGTGCGCGGTGTGCTATAACGTGGTGCGGTGTAGTGCAACGTGGTGCGGTGTGGTATAATGTGGTGCGCGGTGTGCTATAACGTGGTGCGGTGTAGTGCAATGTGGTGCGGTGTGGTATAATGTGGTGTGGGTGTGGTGTAAAGTGGTGCGGTATGGTATAATGTGGTGCGGTGTGGTATAATGTGGTGCGCGGTGGTGTGGTATAATGTGGTGTGAGTGTTTGGGAACAGGACTACACACGGATCTGCACTCTGTGCGTTGGTGTGCCACAGATGGCCTCCCTTGCCGCCGCCAATCCAAATGTTGACTGAGAAAAGAATGATTGGGCTGCCTCTCCCTGAGTGATGATCATCAGAAATAACACTCAAAACGCCTCTCCCTCCCTCCCCCCCCTCTCTCTCTCTATGTGTGTGTGTGTGTGTAAGGGGGGTAAGGGGGGGGCGGGTGTATAGGTGAGGGGACTACGTGGGGGAAGAAACAGATTGAGGTGGAAAGGTTGGGGTTGGTGGTAGTGGCATGAAAAGGGTAGAACTAGGTGTTTGCGCGTGCATGCGTGCGTGCGTGCGTGCAAGCATGCGTGTAATGAATATATATACATGTGTGTGTGTGCGCGTGTGTGTGTGTGTGTGTGTGTGTGTGTGTGTGTGTGCGTGTGTGTGTATGAACTGAAAGCTAAGCACTGCTATGTGTGTGTGTGTGCGTGTGTGTGTGTGTGCGTGTGCGCGCGCGCGCGTGCGTGCATGCGTGTGTATGAATATAAACAAGGCAATACTATGTCTAGATATATGCAAGTATGCATTTTTTTCTTCGTTTTAGTGGATGGATAGATAGAGAGGACAGGAAATGACACCAAATGTACGTGCATAATCATGTAACTATTGATTATATATATCAAGCATGCAAGTATATCCGTCTGTCTTTTTCTTTGTGTTCACACACGCGCTCATTGTATGTGTGTGTGTGTGTGTGTGCGCGCGCGCGCGCGTGTGTGTGTGTGTGGTTGCGAGCACCAAAGGCGTGCGGTAGGTAACTTTATAACAGTGTTGCCGTGCAGGTATTGGGAATAGTATGCAAGTGTGTTTATCTAGGAAAGGGTGTGATCACACCCCAAGCGCATCTTGACAAACAAGGTTCATCTGCTGACAACATGCCTCCGCCTCCCTGCCTTTTCCCCTAGCCGGTATCAGCTGAGGAGGATACAGGCAGACCTTAGCACGATCGGACGTGTGTATGTATGTGTGTCTGTGCTTGCGTATGTGCATGCATGCGTGCACGCGCGTGTGTTGTGAGTGAGTGGGAGAGAGAAATTGTGTGAGAGAGAGCCGTCAGAAAGATACAAACAGGCAAACAGAGAGTCTGAGACTTCAGAAGACAGAATGAATAGGCTGTAAAAGTAATCTTAGAGAGAAAAAAATATATAAAAATAAAATCAGAAAAGAATTGTCGAGAGACTTTTACGGCGTGTTGATGACTTGTTATCTTCTTTCTTCTTCTTCTTCTTTGTAATCGCCCCTCCCCACCTTACCCATTTCACTATTTTCTTCTTGTAAACCTTTCTCTCCTCATTTCGCCACCCAACACCACCAGCATCTCTCTCTCTCCTCTCTCTCTCTCTCTCTCTCTCTCTCTCTCTCTCCTACTATGGTGTCCTACTTTCCCAGCCCTGCAGACCCCAGGTGGCATGTGAAGTAATCACTATGCCAGGCCCCCAGGAACGACTCCAGCATCCCAATTACAAGTGAAGGAAGGAAGGAAGGAAGACATGTACGTGACTCATTTACACGCATCGTATCAAGCCGTCAGCACACTACTGATTGGCTCCACTGGCTGTTCAGTGTGTCAAGATATTACAATGGGTCTTTTTGGATCTGTTCTGACAGACAGACCAGGGGGAAGGAACTCTGTTTAAAGGGATGAAGTAGGTAGGTCATTGACTGAGTTGATATAATACACAATGCTGCTCGCTCCCTTACTGTGCCGTCCTCAGAAAAGAAAGTGAAAGCATGAAAGAAAGAATGGTAGAAAATGGAGAGTTTGACAGAAATTGATTCATACATACACAATCCGCGCGTCTGCACAGACTCTCTCTCTCTCTCTCTCTCTCTCCCTCCCTCATTATTCTGAGTCTGACAATAACTAGGAAAAGGTGTTCAGATTTTTTAAAGTAGTAATTTCCATTCATCTTATGACCATGTTTTGGATTTTTTCCTCCCAGATCATGCAGAAGTTGTAGCCTGTTTCTTGTTGCTCATCAATAGCACTCTCTCTGTATATAAAAAAAAAAGTTCAAAGCTGGAGAAATAGTTATTTTTTCCCCATGCATCATGAGGCATACAGAGGAGCTACAATTTGCTGCAGCAAAATTGATCAGAACAATTAGCCCTCAACAACACAATATTTCGTGTGCGAAAAGAGAGAGTGGAAGGGAAAGCTGAGAGAGAGAGAGAGAGAGAGAGAGAGAGAGAGAGAGAGAGAAGACGGAAATTCTGTTTCATAACACCGATAACTGATATAGACCTTTCATTTGTTTGACTTCGGAAAGTCGAACACGTACATGGGCTTCCTGTTTTTCTCTGTGTGTGTGTGTGTGTGTGTGTGTGTGTGTGTGTGTGTGTGTGTGTGTGTGTGTGTGTGTGTGTGCGTGCGTGCGTGCGTGCATGTGTCCGTGTGTGTGTGTGTCCGTGTGGCCGTGTTTGTGTGTGTGCGTACGCGCGCGCGACTGTGCGTGTGTGCG
>NC_134893.1:20009336-20041836 GCF_041734735.1 Babylonia areolata | reverse complement strand
AGTAAGTGCACTTTAAGTCTGATATGTCTGTGTATAATCAAGCAGCTTGCTTAATGTGTTACTGAACAACCTGTCTAAAGGTCGCAGTATTCTCTAGCAAACGGCCGAACAATTTAATACTTTGTTCAGTCTCTACACTGAATAACATCAACCATAACAATACCCCCCACCCCCACCCCCCGCCCCCCGGGCCTCCCTAAACACCCTCTCCCCTCTGCTTCCCTTCTCGTTAAGTTCAACACACCTGGGGAAATGTAACAGCATCACACGGCCTGTCGGTTTTCTTTACCTGCTGCAGACAGCTTTTCCATAAACCTGTGATGAGCTTTAATGGTGGAAACTGTCAGCTTTTTAATACCACTGACTGATTGGCACCAGGCCGCAAATGGGCTGATCAATGGAGCTAAATGGGAGCCATTGTTCACGCCGCCAGACGTCCTCATACATCACGTCAGGCGATCCTCAGTCTACTTTCCGCCGGCCTCAAATCGAATCCCATTTTATCTTTCGCATTACAGCCCCAGCCATTGACATATAAGCCTTGCTGCCAAACAGGCAATAAAACCAAACCTTCCCGTGCGACGCGAGTAGTTTCCTGCGACATTTCAAGGGCTGTTTTTAAGCGGCATATTAAAACAGGAAAATGTCAGAGGTAAGCCACACAGAACAATGACATTAAGAATGCCGATGGAATCGATGGTTAGGAAAACGCAGAAGCAGTCATCCTTAGTGCCAAGGTCACCAGTGTTTAGGTAAGCTGAATAATCAAAACAAGAGGCATGACGAGCAAAGGGAAGGGGAGCGGGGTGGAGGAGATGAAGGGGGAAGTGCTCGGAATAGGCACCTCATAAACGGTGGCAGCTCGGGGCAACCGTCGATAAAACTATTACCAGTTATACAAACGCACAAGAGCAATGCTATCTTGAACAAAAACTGATCATTACCGACAGTGTACAGTGAGCTGATGCCTGGAGAATGACATCATTGGTGACCATGTTTATATTCATGTCATAAATTAGCGGCATCCCAGTTTTGACACCATTAAGGTAAGCAACGTGACAGCACACTGATGTGCAAGATGAGCGGCATCTCAGGTCAGAGTGGGATTCAATTTCAATGAAGTGCGGGTCACTCGGGTAAAGGAATAAGCAAGCGGTTTGGAGAAGCAGCGTCGCAAATAAATTCAGGTGCTGAGAAATCAAAGCACTGCATCCGACGTTAAAGTAAGGCCACGCATTGTTTAAGTGAAATCACAGTTAGCTGGTATTCAAGATAAGCACCGTCCTGAGTGAAAACTGTCCCGTGAACATAAAAGATTCCAAATAAGCAAATTCAGCATGGGGTGTTACATTGCAGAATATAAAACTCGCCCCCAAAAAGGATACGCGACGTCCTAGAGAAGCAATGTAACAAGCACGTGAGCAGAGGAGCTGGCGAATAAACATGCAAACAACAGTCACGGAGACAGCCACACACCCCCTTCCCTGTGACGCCCATAGAAAAACTTAACCTTTGAAAAAAACACCCAAAAAACAAAACAAAAAACAAAACAAAAAAAACTATGTGGACAAAGTTCTAAAACCTATTTGTCATCTTTTTCAACACACACACACACACACACACACACACACACACACACACACACTCACACACACACACACACACACACAAACACACTTACACACACACACAATTCTCTCTCTCTCTCTCTCTCTCTCTCTCTCTCTCCCACCGCCCGTGGCGGACAGACTGATCAAAACGCTATAAAGCACACGACGCGCTGACCACACTCACGTTGCACGTCCACCCCGGCGGAGGCAGGAAACGCAGACACTGGCAGATTTATGGCCCACCCACCGAGACCCCGAGTGATAGACCTTGCAACACCAACACTTTGACCGTGGACAGCAAGCCTTTGGCTCTGAAGTCCCACAACCATTCCCCTGTGTCCCCTTCCCCACCCACATCCACTCACCCACCTCCCGAATGCAGTGATGGATAAAGGAAACTTTACGTGTGGGTGACAAAAGCTAGCTTGATGGATGATGTGTGGAGGCAGAACAGGAAGAGATGATCAGGCGGGGACCTTGTCTGCTCTTGCAAAGGCGTGGTGTAGTTTGCATGGCGGCGATAAAGTTGACAGTGGCGGACACGTTTAATCATTTCGGCATTCCCTTCCTGTTTTGTTGTTTGCTGTTTGTTTTGCGTACGTATCTACTTACCTGTTTGGCTAAATGTGTGTATGTCTGTTTGGCCACATGAACCCGTGGCGTCCTGCGTTTGTTCAAAGTGAAAATGTTTGGAGAAAATGGCGATTCTTCACAAAGTTTCCAAGCAACGCTACTTTAATAGACAAAGGACCATCCCCAGTCATTGTATTAAAAAAGCAAATAAATAAAGACAGAGAGAGAGAGAGAGAGAGAGAGAGAGAGAGAGAGAGAGAGAGAGAAGAGAAAGCGATACTGTATTCTGTAACTGGTGTCTTTTTATAATTATATCTCTCGTAATTATGATTCAAAAAATATATCACTCTCTTTCAATGAATAAATGTAGACATATAACTTATTTCATGTCTGGCTCTGTCACACACACACCTCTATCCTTTCCAAACACATTGCGAGCACAAGTACCACCGGGCAACGAACAACGAAAGCTGCAGAACGCCAGTGAAGTCCATGACAACAGTGAAAAAGATGTGAAGAGGAAGAGAAGCAAGGGAAGACAATGACTATTCCAGTGCAGTCTACCTTCAACAACGTTGGATTTTCATTTTGAAAATCGAACTGATTTTCTTCTCATGAACAGATCTGTGTTCAAATGAAGCTTACAACAGTGTTTTTTGGTGCTTTTTTTAAATTTTTAATTCATGTAATCCAAACACAACGGAAGAGTTATTCTGACCATTCCTTTATTTAAGATTTATATTTCTGTATTTGATTAGCCCGTCACATAAAGAACGAAGCAGCAAAAGATGTAAACAAAATGAAATTATTCTTCTTCTTCGTTCGTGGGCTGCAACTCCCACTTTTTCACTCGTATGTATGACCGTTTTTGCCCCGCCATGTAAGCAGCCATGCTCCGTTTTCGGGGGCAAACAAAATGAAATAGCAACAACCATTAAACAGAAAAACGTCAAGAAATACACCACAAGAAAAGAAAGCAAAGAATGATGACAGAGAGAGAGACAGACAGAGACAGACAGGCAGAGAGAGATGTCGAGAGGGAGGAAAAGAAAGAGCGAAAAGGAGAGGGAGACAACGATGACGATAATGATAACGATGTAGTTATTCAAAAAAGGCATTAGCCAATATGACATATATTTAGCTGTGCTTCTGTTTCGCGATCTAATGTTTGTTTTTTGTTTCTTTCTTCTTTGTTTTTACTCTCTCCACCCCTCCCTTTTTTCCTTATTTTTATTTTCTTTGTACGTTCTTCTTGCGTTTGTCGTCCTTCTCTGAAAAAAAAAATATAAATATATCAGATTTTGTTTTACTTTATTTATCAGTGTGACCCCAAACTGCTGGCATCCCTTCCTTTTAAAATTATACATCAATGTCTATGCGCTGAGATGAGATAGGAACGAGATCTGATTAATTCCGCCGAAAACAAAAAACAAAAACAAAAAACACAAACACGTTGCCGCATGCCGGATCTCCTTTTCAACAAGGCATAATTTCCGTACTGTCGACAGGAAACAACCACGCAGCCTTCATTTCTTTCCTTCAATAATTCCTGCTGGCCCCTGCAACATCTCCTCCATCTTCCTCTCTTTCTCTCTTTCTTATTCTCGCTCGCTGCATCCCTAGAGAAAGACATTTATTTATCTATCCATCTGTCTATCTATCTATCTATCTATCTCTGTCTATAAACACACACACACACACACACATATATATATATATATATATATATATATATAATATTATATATATATATGTGTGTGTGTGTGTGTGTGTGTGTGTGTGTGTGTGATTGCGCGCGCGTGTGTGTATATATGTGTGTGCATGCATGTGTGTGTGTGTGTATGTATGTATGTGTGCATGTGTGTGTGTGTGTGTGTGTGTGTGTGTGTGTGTGTGTGTGTGTGCGCGCGTCTGTGTGCGTGTCTGTGTACGTGTTTGTGTGTCTGTGTGCGTTCTTCGCGCGTGAGTGCGTGTGTGCGCGCGAGTTCCTGTTATGTGACGGTCCAATCAACGCCCTCGTAATTCTACTTTTCCATTTTGATGAATGGATTTTTATAATCCCAACCACCACACCCCCGGCCCCACACCCCCAACCCTGTCTAAATGTTTCACCACCAGGACAGGGCGGAAGGCCTGGACAATGCGTCAAAGAACATCAATTATCACTGTCACTGTCTTCCTCCTCAACGTGGACAGGGGAGGAGGGAGAGGGTGAGGGGTGGGGGGGTGGAAAGTGGCGCACAAACTACCGGGTTGGGAAGGGGAGGGAAGGGGAAGGGGAAGGGGAGGAACGTCTTAACGACTGTAACACAACTTTTGTGGATATAAAATTCTTCCGGGCTAATCAGAGGCCCCCCCCATCCGGCTGAATGAAAAACGGAAATTTAAAGACAAGGGGTAGGGGTGGTGGGGGTGGCGGGAAGAAAAAAAGCATCTCTGTTAGACAACTGAAATAAAAATCCTTTTAACTCGGGACACGAAATTCTCCTCAGAGTCTGGAAAGACTTCCGGTCCACTTTTATTGCTTATCAGATTCAATTTGCTGCAGTGTGTGTGTGTGTGTGTGTGTGTGTGTGTGTGTGTGTGTGTGTGTCTGTCTGTCTGTCTGTCTGTCTGTCTGTGTCTGTCTGTGTGTGTTTTGAGTCCTGAGGCTTCCTCCTTCTGTCTTTGAAACGGGCTCGCCAGCAAAACAATGGTCACGTATCTGTTCTTCCATTCCTCTCTCTCTCTGTCTCTCTCTCTCTCTTTCTCTTTGAGAGACAGACAGACAGACAGAGACACCGAGAGAGAGACACAGGGAGGAAGAGAGAGTTAGTGCACGCGCCTTTCTTTCTCTTAAAGTCATACCAATACAATTTATCGCTCACACAAGTTCGCCTGACAACATTACTGTCGGTTAGTCATTCATTATGCCACTTATCATTTCTGAAACGACACTGACTCACTGAAAGCGAGTGCTGTCAATGTTGTTTACCTTGCAGACAGAAACTAGATGCGGCGTAGGTTACGCCTCTTTGTTGACTTTGAAGTCTTGCTGTTTTTGAGTTGTTGTTGTTTTTTTTTACGTTGTTTGTTGTTTGATTGTTAATACCCCTGGCATTAAAGCCAATACGCTATTGCGAATGAAGAATTTTCATTTTATTTATTATATACTCTCTCTCTCTCCCTCTCTCTCTCTCTCTCTGTGTGTGTGTGTGTGTGTGTGTGTGTGTGTGTGTGTGTGTGTGTGTGTGTGTGTGTGATTTGTCTGTGGATTCACAACGTCTTTAAAACAGGTCCCTGCAAAACAGCCAATACTCGTCCCTCCACTCTCAATTCGTTATTAACTTTATAAACATCACATGCAACACTAGCACCAATTTATTACGGAAGCATGAACCTTTATAAGCCTTTCATCTGAAAGCAAATGATATTTTCTATAAAATAAAAAAAAGATAAGAAAAGAAAAAAGAAACAGTATACGACATCAGGCAATCAACAAGAAAGAAAGAGAGAAAGAGTGAGAGACAGAGAGAGAGGGGGGTAGGAGTAGGTGATGGAGAGAGAGGAAGTGAGCACAGGGCGAATGAATAAGCAGTGTTTTCATATTTTACATCCACCCCTCAAAAGATAACAGAACACACACACACACACACACACACACACAGAGAGAGAGAGAGAGAGAGAGAGAGAGAGAGAGAGGAGGACAGCAAGAAAGAAAGAAAGGGGATGATCTTATTGAGAAAATTAGCCCTATGGTTTTCATCTACAAAACAGCAGTGGGACGAAAAAGAATTCCAAGCCAGTTCTTCCGGACCAGCTACATAATGCCGCTGTATGGTGCCAGGAAATTGGATCTTCCATCAACCCAACAACAGCGCAGGCATTATTCCGCACTTGAGGCCGATAAAAGAGTAATCAAAGCCATCCCAGGAGTCCATTTCAATGGAATCAAGATTGATCTGATCAACAACTCGCACGCTATTCGGGGATCAGCGTCATCAGACTGGTCACTTTCATTATCAAAGCTGTTTGAAAGCCTCCACCCCTGTCAAATGAAACATAAAACACCAAATAAAAGGGTGTTCGTTTCTGAAAGCTTCCACTACACAAACACACCGAGCAGCAACAACTCAACAAACTGCATGTATACCAGTCAGAAGAAAGTAGCTGTTCAATTTCCACTTTTTGCTTTGCACCACAACGTGTTCGGTGTGGCGACCTCCACAGTTGTGGGCAGAGCGACGGCCGGCCATCATGGTCACTGGCTCCAGTCATGAAAGGACAGGGATGTTTTCTCTCCCACCAGACCCTGTGATGGCATGGGTACGCTCAGATAGTTCAGACCGACTGCATGTCTCATGCATGCATACGCACTCGGATGCGCACCGCTCACACTCACACACACACACACACACTCTCTCTCTCTCTCTCTCTCTCTCTGACTTTCAGATGACATAATTCAACGCATGTAAGAAAACCCACTCAAACATGGAAAGAAAGTTGTCCCCGATAAACAACAACAAAGAAGCAGAAAAATCCAGTCTGAGAGGAAAAGAAATGTAAACACGCAGTCAGAAAATGGTGACGCCGATAACAGGCGACCACAACAACAATAACAAAAGCAAAACAACAAACAAAAACAACCCACAAAACACAAGTTTATGACACATCATCCTAACCATTTAACTCCTCAGGGCAAGTAAACCTATGCTGTGCTGAGGACGTTATCCATTCCGCATAATTCATCATCTCCAGATTACAAAATAAATCGTAAATAAGGATAACAAAAAACCTTCAAAGCAAAAAAAACAAAAAAAAACAAAACAAAAAAAACAAAAAAAAAACAACAACAAACAAACAAAAAACACACACAAAAAAAAAAAACAACAACAACAAACAAACATAAAAGGCCATATACTTATATAGGCAAATAACAATGCAGAATGGACAGCTAGTGCCCATCCCAGTGTTTATAATTTCACGATTTAGTCGCCAGAGCAAAACAGCACGGACAGTTCAACAAAGACTGAGGATAAGAGAAAAGAGAGTGTTAATGTTTGCTCGAAAAAAGAAAGGGGAAGGCAGAAAAAGGAGACAACAGTGAAGGAAGAAAAAAAAAAGGCAGAAATAAAAAGAGCAACAAAAAAGAGGAAATTTCCAGCACAGAATTTCCAGAAGGCGGGTATGCTATTTATACTAAAAGACCCCCGGGCATCCCACGGGGGGGAAAGCGCACCATTCGTATTGCACAACTGATATTATTCATTAAAAAAAAATAAGAAGAAAACGAACCAAAACACCAAATGCCTTTTTCCTGCAGACAGAAGCAACATTCCCATTACACAAGCAACGAATCAAGTAAGAAGAACCCGACACAAAACACGGCTTGTTCTTTGCCCCATCCTCCCAAGCCGTCATGCAGCCAAGCAAACAGCAAAATGCTAAATCAAAGGCAGCAAACAACCCGAAGACGGAATGAACGAACGAACAAACAGGCACACAAACAAAGGTGATGTTTATTGCTTCCTCTTCTTCCTCCCCTCAACCCCCCACCCCTCCACTCCCCGGATGCCAGTTACAGCCCTAAATACCCCTTCCCCCCTCCTTTCATTTCTTCCTACAAGCCGACCGCCATAACCCCCGCCCCTAACCCAAATGAAGAACAGAACAGAACAGAACATGATAGAACAGAACAGAGTTAAACAAAATAGAACAGAATAGAACAGAACTAAGCAGAACAGAAGTCATAAAAACGAAGCAGTTTTAATGGACCAATAGAACAGAACAAAATGGGATAAAATAGAACAGAATAGAATATACTAGAACAGAGCAGAATAGAATATACTAGAACAGAACAGAATACAACAGAGCAGAATAGAATAGAACAGAACAGAAGAGAACTGAACAGAACAGAATCAGAATAGAATATACTAGAACAGAATACAACAGAGCAGAATAGAATAGAACAGAACAGAATGGAAATGAACAGAATAGAACAGAATCAGAACAGAATATACTAGAACAGAACAGAATAGAATAGAACAAAACAGAATAGAACTGAACAGAGTAGAACAGAATCGAATAGAAGAGAATAGAACAGAACAGAACTAAACAGAAGTCATTAAAACGAAATAGTTGTAATAGACCAATATAACAGAACAGAATAGAATAGAACAGAACAGAAATAAACAAAATAGGAGACACTAAAACGAAACACATTTATGAAGCACCAATATAAAAAAAACTACGAATGAACTGACATATTTCTTTTCTTTTCTTTTTTATATACAAAAAAGGTCAAATACACCACCGATAACAAAGCAATACAAAATAATTGCCGACTTTCAGGTTGAAATAAAGACCAAAAAAATCAAGAAGCTAAAGAAACAACAACAAACCCAAACAACACAAACGAAATTAAATGGCATACATGTGTAAAGAAAATAAATGAAGTTATTACTTTATTATTCTTGGAAAAGAAGTCCAATAAAATAAAAATAAAAATAAAAAAAACCAAAAAAAACGACAAATCGGTTGCCGCGGAAACCGCATTCCTGCGTCAGCACCTCTCGACAACAAGTTGTGCAAAATGAACGGGGGATGAGCAAGTTAAGTTTACAAATGGAAGCAAAAAAGAAAGAACATTCGCTGTGGCAACCACAATACAATCATGCATTCCCTTGGTGCCAGATTGTCTGGATGGAGAAGTGGGTAAGAGGGGAGGGGTGGAGACAGAGACAGAGACAGAGAGAGAGAGAGAATCCACACACACACACACGCGAGCGCGCGCGCGCGCGCACGCACAGAAATAGAGAGAGAAAGATAATTGTAATGGTTTATTCACAATCAGGCCACAGCCCAGAGTGCAGGAGACAGAGAGAGACAGAGACAGACAGACAGACAGATAGACAGACAGACAGAGAAAGACAGAGACAGACAGACAAAGACAGAGAAAGACAGACACACAGAGAGACGCATACACACTCGAACAGATATACAGAGGGAGAGAGAAAGCAAGAGAGACAGAGACAGACGGAAGGAAATTTTTCTTATGGATGGAATAAAGCAACACTAACATAATAATGGCCTGTTTACATCCTGCCCCAACCTCCACCCCCTCCCTCCCCCCACCAAAAAATAAAAATAGAAATAAAACAACGACAATAACAACAGAGAAGTGAAACAAAAATCAAAGCGAAGCACTTCCAGTAAACAAACATGACATGCATGTGTGTATGTGTGTTTTTTGTTGTTGTTTTTTATCATTCTTTCCATCCAGCCCTTTGGCAAAGGGAAATGTGGATCCAGAACAAAAATGAACTAAGCAACGTGGTCAAGGAGACAAAAACACACAATGAAATAACAATAATAATAACAATGCAACAAAACTTGTCAAGAGAAAATAATAATGGAAATGAAGATGGGGCGTACGAAGTGGGAGAAAGAGAGGGAAAAGAAAGAGATGGGGAGAGGTGAAAGAGAGAGAGAGAGAGAGACAGAGAGACACAGAGAGAGGACGACGACGATGACGCATCGTCAACTTCAATAAATGATATAGTGCACATATTTGTTCATTAAATATGTACGGTACCGTTTCTTGAAAACAGAAATACTTGCATATCAGCAGAGGATAAAATAATCTATAAATAAGCACCAGAATATGAGACTGGAATTTAAAAAAAAAAACTTGGAAGAAATGTATTGATTCTGTTACATTTACGATTATGTACAATTGCAAATATCTTTTTAATGGAAGTAAAAAATTAAATTAAATTTAAAAAAAGCACAGCTACAGACATATATGATTTCAAACAAGGATGTTGCTATATCAGATTCAAAGTTTGAGAATTAATATATGAAAAATTGTAGTAAGAAATTATGAAGATTTCATAAAAGAAAATTAATGATCCAATGCTCCTGTCCAAACTCAGCAGTTTAAATCATTTTCGCTTGCTGAATCACGAATTTCTATGGCGTTATCAAACTGGGGTTCATGGTAACCATGACAACGAATTCTGGCAGCGTAAGTCTAAAAATAAATAAATAAATAAAAATTCGACACGGAAAAAACAAAACCCGTTGATCAAAAGTCGCAATTTGATATCAATTGTTTGGGTTGTTCAACATTTGAGTACCTTATTTCTGAGGAGAATCTCTCTCTCTCTCTCTCTCTCTCTCTCTCTCTCTCTCTCTCTCCATATTTCAGAATGAAAGTTTGGCTCACTCCATTTCATTTTTGTCTTAACCTCGCTCAACAGTTCAGTGCAAACAGACAGACAGACCGATGGACAGACAAAGCAAGTCCTATACACGCCCCTCTACAGAGGGTGGAACGAAGCGAACCTCTCGAAAACCCGTTTGCTCGGGAGCCCGTGTTTGATCATATGACATGTCATATCTGTTTGTTCATGTGGGAAAACCGCTTCTTCTTTTGATACTCACAATGCGAACTTTGTTAGCTACTGGAATAGGCACGCCATAGATAGCACTGAGCCAGCTTAAAGAAAGAAAGAAAGAATAAAGTAAGCAAAGAGAGAGAGAGAGAGAGAGAGAGAGAGAGAGAGAGAGAGAGAGACGAAATCAGAATAAAGAAGAGAATGAACATATGATTATTTTTTTTAAAAGAAAGGAAAGATGTTTCAATAGTTTCTATGTGGGATTTCATCCTTCGTGAAGTCAAAGATCAGGTTTGTTGAATATCACACAGAGAAGCCAATTAAATTAATGCGACGGCTCGGAACGGGCCCACAACAGGTCGGAGTCACCCTACCCTGGCCCAAACTTTCCTGGACGGGGTGCTAGCGTTCCAAGTATGCGTTCAGAAAAACAGACACACGCGCGCTTCGCACGCCACAAGCGTACTCAAGCGCAAGCGCAAGCGCAAGCGCAAGCGCTCACACACACACACACACACACACACACACACACACACACACACATGTACAAACACGCGTAGGCGCCAGCACGTGCATACACACTGAGATACGCATGCACACACACTTGGGTACCACAAAGAGACCATGAAGAACAGAGTTAAGAAGGGTCTGAGAGGGGAAGAGGGACTGAGGGAGAGAGAAGAAAGAGGGGCGGGGCGGGAGGTGGAAGAGAAAGTGAGAGTGGTAGAGAGAAAGGGAGACAAAAAGAGAAAGAGTGAGCGAGCAAGTGAGAGAGAGAGAGAGAGAGAGAGAGAGAGAGATACAGACAGGGGAAGAAAAGGGAAGGAGAGAGAGAGAGATAAAGAGAGAGAGGAGGAGAAAGAGCGAGAGAAAGAGACAGACAGAGAGAGCGATACAGACAGGGGAAGAAAAGGGAAGGAGAGAGAGAGAGAGAGAGAGAGAGAGAGAGAGAGATAAAGAGAGAGAGGAGGAGAAAGAGAGAGAGAGGCAGACAGGCAAACTGACAGAAGAAGCGAGGGGTAGAGAACTTTCCATTCCCCATCGATTCTCGGTTTTCACTTCCTTCTTCACAACCAATGATCGAGAAGCCCCTAATGCAAATAAATAAATAAAGCAAAGGACGGCAAATGCGAGGAAAGAAAAAACAAGACAACTCTGTGTCAGCGTTTCTACAAGTTATAGGACATTTGATTTAAGAAGCGCAGAATCAATCAACTTAGCATGAGGGAAAACAAAATGCAACGACCCCCGAGTTGCAACAACAATAAAATCATCGACGCCTTCACACACATATAGTTACTTGGTATGGGCAATGCGCATTTTCCTGGTGATGTTGTCGTGTTTGTTTCTTGTCACACGTGTTTCTTTTTCATACAGGTAAAAACAAGCCAGGAGAGGATTCATGAAACAATATCAAAGACATGATAAATAAGCCTAGAGCAGTATATATATATATATATATATATATATATATATATATATATATATATATATATATATATATGGATTTAAGAAAACGAAAACGTTTTTTGCTCTTTTTCTTAACCCCATTATTGTTCTTTAAGGTCGGCAACACGAGGATAAACTGTTGTTTTTTTGTTTGTTCTTTTTTAAATCTGTGTTACTAAGCTAAATAAATGAGAGACAGACAGACAGACAGACAGAGATAGAGAGAGAGAGAGCGGATGCGCGCAATTGTATGTGATGTATATGACACACGCTGTGTGTGTGTGTGTGTGTGTGTGTGTGTGTGTGTGATTGTGCTTTCGTGCACTCGCGCGCGCGCGCAAGCAGCTGCTGCAGACTTCTGCCGAGCATTCAACAAAAGCCTGAGTATGAAACGACAGATAAGAACAGGCGTGCACAACAGCTGTCTAATTAACATACCGTCGATAACAACAGCATCCAAAAAAGAGGGTGACACCCCTTTCAAGGCTAACATCCAAATCTAACAACAAAGAACTTACACACAGCTGTTGAAGGCAAACAATTATATAACTTTTAAACAACAACAACAACAATTAACAGCTTTCAGGCCATAATGCGTACACAGAGCTTTAAAACAAGCAGCTTCTCGATGAGCTATTATCGGCATTGTCTTTAAAAATGATTTAATCTCCGAACTCTTAGGATCTACAAAGATTTCAAGGCAAACAACAAAACAAGATCCTGAAGTGATATTATAGTCAACACAATGCTAAAGCATAAATACAAATAATAAAAAAGGCGAAAAATACTGAACAACAACAAAAAAGAACAACTGGGAAGTATAATTATACAAAAGAACAACCATGCCGATAAATCTGTGTAACAGACATAAGATGATACGTAATCATCCCTCTTGATCCGCTTTTTCGTGTTTTTTGTTTTTTTTGTTTTCTTTAATCTATGGAGTACAGTCTAGAGTACAGTACAGTACGATGCAGTACCCTTCACCATGGTACACTTCAGTACAGCACAACTAGCACAGTGTTTTACACGACAGTACATTCACTATACTGCAGTAAGTACAGTACACGGTTCACTACGGAACTGCATACTACAGTGCAGCACAGTGCAGCATCGGGACAATACTGTACAGAACTAACCACACAGCAAAGGGCAATATCAATACAGCAGTGAACTTTCAATATCGGCAACGGTGCGGCGGCCCTAGTTAATTGCTAGGGAATAGGCACCATTACCTGATCTGACGTCAGCTGGAGGAACGTTGGGAATAGGCACCATCACCTGATCTGACGTCAGCTGGAGGAACGTAAAGAAAAATGCTGTCGCCTGCGGAAACATCGATTGTCCGCAGACCATGTACCATCCACATCAATATGTCTGACACATATGCCCGGAGACAGTCAATAAAACAAGTGGACCTCCTTCCTCTTTCCCACTCATGCTCCACCTTTATTCATACTTCCCAACTTTCCACTAAATACATATTACCTGTTTCTCCAGTAAAACAACACCACATGAAATATAAGTACACCGTTATGATGAATAAATATTCATAACTCCATTCCGCAAACAGACAACAATATCTTTTGGTGATATTATGAATTAAACAAACTTCACAAGTAAACAATCATGTCTGCATTTTTTTAGAACTCCGTCAACTGAGATAGAAACGGGTGGTCAATAAAACAAGTAGAACTCTTTCCTATTTTCCAGACACTGCAACTGTTATTCGGCTGTCCAACTGCTGAATGCTGTTCTGCAATGCTTTAGTGCGATTTCCTCGTGAATTCTACAGATATACGTACACATACACGCTCAAATGGACTCAACATAAACACACCGTTTCATGTGCATATCTCTCGTGTATATATAAAAAAAGTTAAAAGTCGTGGAAACTCGAACTTGAGGTTGATGATGATGAACTCATATGCAACCGTCTCACTGAGGTATCTGATGTATTTTCAGGTTGAAAACTGAGAATCTATTATTTCATGAACCAGGGCAACAAATGCTTTCGATAACATTAACCCCAGATGACAAAAAATATCATCATGAAAAACACGAACGCGAAGTTTTGAGATGACACAGGACAGCAACAATAAAACGTTCGTTGCTTACACACACACACACACACACACACGTGGCCATGCACGCAGTTGCGAAAATTGCATGCCCTATTCTTTTATGGAAGCTCCATTCTGCTCGTAACGTTGTTAAACATAGCCGTGCAAGTTTTACATTCTCCCTGTTTATTAGGCATAAGTGGGGGTGGGGGGTGGGGGTTCTGAGCGAACATCATTGTCTGCATCCTGTTAAATGATTCGTCAGCCAAAGCATGCGACAAACAACAGCATAAAATCCATGTCATCGTGAACCCCATTTTGTTGGCTGACAACTGCAAGTCGTCTGGCTGTTTCTGATCATCAGACATTTCATGGCTTCTCTTCTGTTTCCCCGAGCACTCAACAGATAGTCAATTTAGAATCAAACGGAATTAAAAGAAGCAGACTTTATCCATATAAAACGCATGGACTTCAATGTACGAAAGGTAACTGCACACACACACACACACACACACACACACACACACACACACACGCACGCACGCACGCACGCACAGAGAGAGAGAGAGGTACACGCGCATAAACAAATGGGCAAACTCGCGCGCTCGCATACTTTCTGTCAGACGGAAGAGAGGTACACATTCAAACTTTTGTTTTATCTTTAAAGGTTTAGTCGCTATAAATTTTTATTTAAAAAATCTGGTGTTCCGAAAAGAGAAATACAGACTGCAGTCGGTTGTATTGTCTTCTTAAGCTAAATCTACATGTACGTAATACCCTCAAACGTAATCAACTGGCCGTTTAAAGTCTACACACGTTACGCGCATCAGAGCCCACAGCTTTGGTTGATTTAATTTTCTGTTTGGAAGACTACCAGCAAGATCGACGACATGCTTACATTGTCAGGGAAATTTTGGACTGGTATATTTCTGTATGTTTGTGTGGCCGAGCTTTTCTGCCCGCCTGTCTCCATGAAAACCGCTATGCCAGGTTAACTTTCAATTCCACCGTTTACGTTTCCTTCTGCCTCAGTACACTAATCCCACCGTCCCCGGTGTTTTTTGCTTGAATGAGTGCATGTCCGCGCATGCGCGCGCGCGCGTGTTTGTGTGTGTGTGTGTGTGTGTGTGTGTGTGTGTGTGTGACAACAAATCTAAACAGGATAACACAGCACAAACAGGACAATGCACAATACAAATCAGAATAACAACACAACCCAAACAAAACATCACAGTACAAACAGGACAACACAAAACAGACATGACGACACAGCACAAACATGCCGACACTTCACAAATATGACAACATGGCACAAACATGACGAAACAGCATAAGCATGACACCATGGCACAAACATGACGACACAGCACAAACATGACGACACAGCACAAAAGTGACGACACTTCACAAATATGACAACATGGCACAAACATGACGAAACAGCATAAGCATGACACCATGGCACAAACATGACGACACAGCACAAACATGACGACACAGTACAAACATGACGACACATCATAAAAATTAATATGACCACACTGCACAAATATGACGACATGGCACAAGTATGACGACACAGCACAAACATGACGTTATAATACAAACAAGACAACACAGAACACAACCGCACAAACACCAGAGTCGATACAGCACAAACATGACGACGCAGCTTAAAACAACAACAACAAAGCTGGGCATCGCAAGAGTGCATACAGGACAGCACAGCACAACATACAGTTTAAACGTAACTACTTAATTCAAGAGTGCATGAACGATACGACGGCGTCATCTTGGTATTGTCTGCCCTCCCTGAGACAATGCTTTCAGTCAGTCAGTCACACAAGGGGAATAAATAACCAACTTCTCTTTCTAACGAATGATCCAAGAAGCGACATCTCTTCAGAGACGCAGTTACCGGCCAGTTGTTAAAAAAAACACTAAAAAAAAACAAAAAACTGAGAAAAGAATGGGAAGGAGACGGTGGAAAGTGGGGGCTTTCGTTATTGATTTTTTCATTTTTATTTTTTATTTTTTTTATTTCTATTTTTTTCTTAAATTCAACATGCCTTCCTCATGTTCATTTTCTCGGCCGAGTGCGCGCGCACTGATCCAATGAAAACAAGCTGTCACGTGACGGACAGGTTCTTTCTCGAGCCTGCACACTTTTCCCTGTTGAATTTTCCTTACGACCTTCACCTTGGCCTTGACCCAAGCGTGACACGCAACTGACGGGATCTCATGCAGTGTCCCGCGCAACAGCGGTTGGCACCTTGGGAAAATTCAACTGTATGCGCCGCACACAAGCGATTGTGCGCAAGCACTCACACAGAGACACACACACACACACACACACACCATTACCAGCACACAATATCAACAGAAAAGGTGGACTCCACCACACACACCTGAACTGTTTGGAATAATGTGGTTGGGGTAGGGCACCTTGTTTGGAAAGAAAACACCACAACGTTCACGTAGCCAGCAGCGCAAAACCGGCTTTGTAAACAGATGGGATTGATGGGGCGTTAGTTGTGTTTTGTGTGATTCCGTTAAGAGAATGGGAGAGACACGTACACATGGTCGTGATGGTTTGGCTCGGTGGGGTAGTTGTTGTAAACGTAATAATCATTGCGAGAGGACTATGCCAAATTCTTATGGTTTTGTTTGTTTCTTTCTTTGTTTTGTTTTTGTTTTGTTTTTTTGTTTCTTTCTTTCTTTCTTTTGAAAGTCACCATCAGACCACACACACACACACACACACACACACACACAAACATCGAGCATTGCACAATGATTTGTTTTTCTACACACTCTTTGTTTCATAATAACATGATCGCTTTTTTATTTGTACAACTTCGCAACACTGTCTTCTCGCGCGGAGTGGGCCAATATATAAAAATAAAGCCTTGAACATTTCACAGTCTTGCCAAGATTGTCGGTATTACGCGTTCTCTCTCTCTCTCTCTCTCTCTCTCTCTCTCTCTCTCTCTCACACACACACACACACACACACACACACACACACACACTCACACACACTCTCACAGATCACAAGACTCGAAGAACTGGTTGTTTGAGAAATGGAAAAGGCAGGTGAGGAAAATGTGTGTGTGTGTGTGTGTGTGTGTGTGTGTGTGTTCGTTCTTTTGTTTAAGTCTTTTCACTATTAGTGATATTAGACGAGGGTTGAAAAAAAATCGACTGATAGAGGGGAAAGAAATTACTGTGTACGCATGTGAGTACGTGAATGCGTGAGTCTGTGTGCGCGCGCGTGTATGTGTTACATATAAAATGATTGATTGAAGTGTGTGTGTGTGTGTGTTTGCGTGCATGTGTTCTTGTCGGTGGTTGGCAGCCTTCTTTTAAACCGATCATCTGTTATCAGATGACCACTTTTTTACACACACACACACACACACACACACGCACACACACACCGTCAAACACACACACACACACACACACACACACACACACAGAGCTGCCGACAAAGTCTGTTTTACTGTGGAAGGGTGGTGGTGCTGGGGGCTTTATATCACAAAGAAGCGGAGGAAAAAAAAGCACTCCACATATTACGCAGTTCCGGCTGAAGCTCATGTACCGTTAAAGTTATCTGACAGACTGAAACGAAGTAGAGTCTTTATCTCGGTCCTAAAAAGACGTCAACATTTAATGTTCGCGGAGGCGGTGGGTCTCTTTTGAAGTCGACATCGCTGCTTAGACCTTTCCCAAGCACAGCAAGGAAACCGAGCTGACTACCATCTCACTCTGGTACAACTTCAAAGCTACGGAGATAGATATGACTTCTTTCAACAGGCGCAACGCACGTACTTTTCTCGCTATAACAACTTTGAACTGCTTTCCCCCAGGGAGAGAAAAAAAATCGCTTACTTATATCGTTCCTCTTGTTTCTGTGTCCTCGAGAACAACTTTAATCGAAACCTTTTTTTTTTTTTTTTTTTTTTTAAATGGCCCAAAAAGGTCATTGGAAAACTCCAGTTCCATTGCCAGACGGTATCAAAGAGATGGCTCGTAATAGATTCCTGGTTCCTCAGCTAACTCAACTGATGACGAGAGTTCCCGATAGCGCGGAGTATCCAAGACAAAACATTAGCTGTTCTTGTTGGAACAAAGAATCAGTATCACTCTTCCAATGACGAGAGTTCCCGATAGCGCGGAGTATCCAAGACAGAACATTAGCTGTTCTTGTTGGAACAAAGAATCAGTATCACTCTTCCAATGACGAGGGTTCCCAATAGCTCGGAGTATCCACGACAGAACATTAGCTGTTCTTGTTGGAACAAAGAATCGGTATCACTCCTCCAATGACGAGAGTTCCCAAACATTAGCTGTTCTTGTTGGAACAAAGAATCGGTATCACTCCTCCAATGACGAGAGTTCCCGAACATTAGCTGTTCTTGTTGGAACAAAGAATTGGTATAACTCCTCCAATGACGAGAGTTCCCGATAGCGCGGAGTATCCACGACAGAACATAAGCTGTTCTTGTTGGAACAAAGAATCAGTATCACTCTTCCAATACACCCCGGATCTCAATGATGTTGGTCTGAACAGCAGTGTTTGTTCGACGTATTCCGTTTTGGTGTAAAGTGAGACCTTCACTCTAATTCCATACAGTTTGTTACAAAGTACTGATGGTTTGCTGTGACGATGGTCAAGCCGTCACAGGACAACACACACACAGCAATGCTCACATATCGGAAACACACACATGCAAGCAAGCTCTCTCTCTCTCTCTCTCTCTCTCTCTTAAAAGCGCATGGTGAGAATGCATTTGTGCAAAAAACACTTCCACCATCATGGATGTAGAGCACCAGAACAGATTGCACGGAAGGAAAAAAACACTATTGTCAATGAATACAAAGAATTAAATGAAGCGTAAACGATTCAACTACGCTGGAGATAAACAAAGAGGTAAAAGAGGGGGATTTATAAATCGATCGATCAATGAGAAACCAGTCACGGTCCAATGATTAGTTCCCCCATCTGCTTTCAACCCATACCACCACCACCATCTGCCTGAGTGACACCCTTCTCTCCCCCTTTTGCTGGTCTCTGAGAGTGTGTGTGAGAGAGAGGGGGGAGGGGGGAGCTAGAGCGAAAGAGACAGACTAAAAGAGTGAGCGAGAATCAACATGAACTATTATAAGATTACCTGCCGCATTAACTGGGAACAACACAGAACGGATGCAATGCACAGATTTGCAAGGTGAGACCCTCTATGTGCATATATATCTCTATCCATTGCTAACAATACAAGCACGGATTCGTTGTTTATTGTTTTTCCCCACCTTTTTTTTTTCTTCCCCTAAGATCCATGAAATAGAGGGATGCAGAACAGGGTGGAAGAATGGGAAGATGTAGGTATGCTGGTGGGGGGACAACAGCGAATGTAAAGGCAACAATCCTTGTGAGCTGAGTGGGCACTGAGTGGGGGATGGGGGTGGGGGGAGGGGGGAGGGGCAAAGACACAAAACAAAAGGTCAGAGTGGCAACCACTTCTCAAGCACTTTTAGATTTTTTCTTCTTTCTTCACAGAGACAGAGGGAAGGAAGGAGAGGGTTGACATGACGGAGGAAGAAGGTTACAGTACAGGAAGAGAGGGGTCACAATAACCGCACGAAATGACAAGGGGTTAGGGGGATGGGGAAGTAAGAACGCGGATGAGGGGCATGGGGCTCTTAGGTCAAGGTCAATGACCCCGCCACACACACCACCCGGAAAAAAAAGGAGGAGAGAGAGAGAGAAAAAAAAAAAAACTACAGTTCAACCACGTAAAGCTGTGTAAGCAAGTTCTCTCTCCACCTGGGGAGGGAGCCAGCCGGGAGGGGTGTCAGGGGGGTGGGGGTGGGAGTCAGGGTGAGAGGTAAAAATCGCCACAAAACAAGCTGTGTGTACGTGACAGGTCGTGTCTCGTGATCTTTCTCTTCTTCGTTTACACGTCACTCCGTGTGCGGCACTGCCGGGCTGTGTATAGGTTTCAGTCCGCCCGTCTGGCCCATCTGCTGCCTGACAGAACGCGCGAGGAACACAAACGTCATTATTTTTCTTTCTCGTTCGTTTCCCTTGTCAAACTACTTGCAAGACGTCTGTTGTGTGTCTGGCATACTTTGGGTGGGATGTTGTTCTTTTTCGGTTTAGTATGAAGGGTTACTGGTGAATGATTGGGGAGAGAGAGAGAGAGAAAGAAACACAAAGAACAACACGCAAAAAGCATAGGGTTGAAACACGTCGCACTGACCATCGTGTAGTTTTGAAGTTTACGTTCTAGTTTTCGCTCCCCCCCCCTCCCCATCTGTGTGTGTGTGTGTGTGTGTGTGTGTGTGTGTGTGTGTGTGCGTGCGTGCGCGCGCGTGCCTTTCTTAGAATTATGCCTCTGCCCAGTGACCAGCAGCCAACAGTCCATCAGAGCACCACCACAGCTGACGGCGATGACGTTGCGGTGCACGGTCGGTAGATATGGGCACTTGTGAACTCACTTTATAACTGTTTTAAAATGATGTCAAGTGAGGAAGTGATAAACACCCCCGAGGGGTTATAGTTGTTGGAATCTTTAAACGTCATTAGCCGAAAATTTGGTGCTGGCTTTTTTGTTTTCTCAATGTGTGATGGAAACGAGGTGGGGGGGGGGGGGGAGGAGGAGGAGGAGGTGTGTGTGTGTGTGTGTGTGTGTGTGTGTGTGTGTGTGTGTGTGCGTGTGTGTGCGCGCGCGCATAAGTATGTGTGTATGTGTGTGCGTATGCATCTGTATGGGTGCTTTGAGAGATAAGAGTGCAGCAAGCAAGAGATAGCGTGGGAAATGGTGGGGTGGAGTTGAGGAAGGTTGGGTAGGAAGGGGATAAAAGGAAGCGAAGAGCTATCCCCTCAGTCAGGATAAACGCGTTGTTACCTCACTGCAGGCCTGAGGAACTGCTCTGACAGGCATGCTGACGGCACCTGGCACAGCAGGGAGCGATGAGGAGGGGGTCGGGGTGTGGGAGGGGGAGTACGAACAGAAAAAAAAAATCAGATTAATGTATCATTTATCAAGAGACTCGGAGAGAGGGAGGGGGGAGGAGGGGTAGAAACGGAAGAGCGGAGACCAGAGAGAGACAAAGCTTTCCTCTCTATCTTTGAAACGTTAGGGTGGATGAGAAACGATTGAACACACACACACACACACACACACACACACACACAATCTATGCGTGTGCGTGTGCGTGTGTGTGTGTGTGTGTGTGTGTGTATGTGAGAGAGAGAGAGAGAGAGAGAGAGCCCTCTTTTACTTATTGATGTTGCTATCATTGTTATCTATTCTCTGCTTTTATCAAAAGTTTTGACGAATCGTCGATGTATCAGGAAAAGAGCACACACACATTTAGCTTCCGAGGTCAAGAAGTTTTTGCAACTTTCCTCCAGAAAACTCTTTCGCTTGTTTCTGAAGTTTTTCTCACTTTAAAAAAAAAAAGAAAAAAAAGGAGTTGGTGGTGGTGCTAAAAAGTCAGGACTCTCTCCTTAGGGGTTGGCTCGGCAGATGAGTTTCCTGCCAAACACACGTGAGGGGGGAGTGGGAAACGAGCAAGGTCTATGACTTCAGTTTGGCATCCGTGCTTTGGCAGTAAAAAGGCCGGCCTTGCCTGGTACAGCATCGCAAGTGAAAAATGAGGGAGGCAGGAAGTTTCTGTGGCAACAGCAAAACACAAAAAAAGTTTAATGTATCCACAAACAGCCTGTGAAATCATGTCAAGCATGACGCTTGGGCTGGTCTGTATTAATGTCATTTTTTTTAGATCCATTTATTATCATCTTCATTGTTCCGTCTTTCTGTTTCTCTCCGCGTGATATACCTAGTTGTCGTTGGAAGACAACGGGCATTCTGAGCAACAGAAAGGAGTGGATAAGAGAAATATCGAATTTTTTTTCTCTAATATCATTCATAAACAGTTTTCCTTTGTAATTAATTTTCTTCTTGGTCTTTTGCGTTCTTAGCTGTACATCTATCCCGTTTTCACACATTTACACGAACAAATGGTGTGTATACGTTTTAACGCCTTTATACTGTCGTTTAGCCACACACACTCCGTTTTGGGGATGGGGTGTAGCGATGGGGATGTCGGGTATGTTCCTGGTTTCATAAACCCATCGTACCGAAAGCCACAGCTCTCGTTTTCAATACAACTGTATCTGAATGACCAGAATCTGACTTCGGAATGATAGATTTCCAGTATGGCTTGACGATCAGGTTTACCTCAAGAGAAGTGAAGCGACATGAAGACGAGGAAATTCGACCTTCAGCGATTCTGATTGGCTGAGAAAACAAACGGCATTTTCTGTTTGATTGGATCGCTCACGTCACACGCTTCAAAAAATGATAATGTGATAGCTGGTCGGGCTTTGCTGGACACCCCCACCCTCCTCCCCTCTCCTCTCCTCGTTTTCTGTTTGTCCCTCTGTCTTTTGCCCCCTTTCTTTCTCTCGCTAGTTTCGTGTCCTCCCTCTTCTCTCTTTTTTTATTTTATACCCCCCCTCTCTCTCTCTCTCTCTCTGTATCACCGTTTCACGCACAAACACCGTGACACCTTTTCCCTCTGTTTCTCCCCACTCTCTTTTCTCACCAGCTTGGCTTCTCCAATTCTCTCTTTCCCTCCCTCTCTCTCTCTCTCATGATAGGGGCTGTTGGCCTGTCATTAAAAACATTCAGTGTTCAGTGTTCTCTCTCTCACTCTCTCTCTTATTCTTCCCTCCCTTTACCCTTTCTGTAACTGTCTCTCACGCACACAGATTCACGCTCTCTACCTCTGTCGCTTCCCCTTTCTGTCTCTCTCACTGCCCCTTCATTTCCCACTAACTTTGTTTCCCCCTCCCTCTCTTAATTTGTGTCTCACCCACCTCTGTCTGTATCTCTGTCTCTTTCACACACAAACACACGCTCTCTCCCATATCTTTCACCCTCTCTCTTTTTTTCTCATCAGTTTGGTTTCGTCTTCTCTCTCTCCCTTTTTTCTCTGTACGTATCTCTTTTTCACACACACACACACACACACACACACACACACACACAGAGTTAGGCACAGACATACAGACACACACACACACTCATATACAGAGACAGTCAGACATAGACAGACAGACATACAGACAGACAGACAGACACACACACACACACACACACACACACACACACACACACACACAAAGAGAGAGAGAGAAACACAGAGACAGAGGAATGGTCAAAAGGGAGGACAGAAGCAGAACACAGAAAACAACAGACCGGATCTTCCAGTCAGCCCCACACAACTACTGACTGAGTGTATGTGTGTGCGTGTGTGCTTGGCTGTGAGGTTACAACAACAACTACAACAACAACAACACCGAAGCAGAAAAGATGAATGGACCTAGACGTAGGGCTCATCAGTGTTGTGACAGGGTAATGCAGCAACACACACACACACACACACACACACAGAGTCTGAGGGAACAATGTAGTGCATTCAGTTCTCGTTTTTGCTTGTCTCTTCGGTGCTGCAGGGTTGTGACGCGGCGGAGAAAACAAACACTGAATGAATGAATGAATGAATGCATGAAAGGTTCTTCCTTTCGCAACAACCAAAACAACAAGAAGGAAACAAACAAAAACAGTGAGTGGAAAAACAGGGGGAAAAAGTGGGCGGGGGGTGGGGGTGGGGGGACAGATGGAAAAACAAATAAAACATTTTGGCACGCACAGATGCATAGACACACGCGATCAGACACACAATCATAAAAGTCGCGCGCGCACACACACACACACCGATGACTTTAAAAGATACCAAATAAAGACATAATGATAAGTTGCGAAAAATTATTAAAAAACAACACAACAATTAATCGTTCTTTTGTTTAACGTCTATCCACACTCGTGATTTTAAACGAAAAATACGGTTGTCATGGTGTGTGTGTGTGTGTGTGTGTGTGCGAGTGTGAAAGAGATTGGCTTGCCCACGTCCTGTCGTGTCCCGAGGGGCCAAACAGAATTTGCCACAGCGAGTGTGTCCCTCCCCGCAAGTGATTGGTTCAGCAGCAGACACGGAATTGTTCATGTATGATGCACGCAATTCATCTCGCCATGGAAGGCTTTCTGGTCATATGTTATTAGTTCCAGTCTCTGTCTCTCTTCTTCTATCTGTCTCTGCCTCAGTCTCCCTTCTTTTATTTTTTTTCTCTCTCTCTCTCCTTGTTTACAATGATGAAAGTGCTCAGTGATGGCTTGCGAAAAGTGGAACAGGAAACGATGTAAGCACTGCTGGCATTCCTTGCTTCTAATCACCATACGAAATTCATGACCATGGGAAAAGAAGTGTTCGAGTCTTCCTATAACCCTATCAGTACATAGGTATTCAAATTTGTTGACTGTAACTGTGCAGTTTAGGTAAGAACGTTAAATGACAATCGTTTCGATTTTTGCACAATTCCCAATCGACTTCACGTTGTGGAATGTTTATGCGATGAACATTATCTAACATTCTAACACATTTTGCTCTATGTGTAACACATATTACACTATGTATTAGGCTCTTTTAACATAAAAATAGTTGAAAACATGTTGCCAGTTCAAAATATTTCTCTTTCGTTGAAATCATTTCATCGTTTATAAAATTTTCCTTACTGAAAACCGATCGATTACTTGTTACGTTGTCCGTTTGTCTGTCTGTCTGTCTGTCTGTCTGTCGTGGAACTCTGTGTATGACCTCTTTCCTGAACCAGCCAGGCTCCGACCTGGCCTATTGATCAGTTCCAGTGTCTTCTCTCTTTGTGGCAAATTTCCAGTTGATCCCTCGCTTAATTAAAGGATTACAGCTTACGGCTATTTCGAAGGGTTCATTGGCGCGGAGATCCCTTTGGAATTGATAGCTTAAAGTTATGAATATTGCTGGATCAAACCTAGGCGTTGTCAAAGTGTCCTTTTTTTTCTTTGATAAATTACGTGTTTGGTTTGATTTTTTTTATATAATTATCATCAACTCAGGCCTGTTTACTTTAACTAGGGCAAGGTACTTTCAAATTCTGGAAAGGCAATCGTGCTCTAGCTCTTCCTTATTTTCAGTTTGAAGGCAATCGTGCTCTAGCTCTTCCTTATTTTCAGTTTGAAGGCAATCGTGCTCTAGCTCTTCCTTATTTTCGGTTTGAAGGCAATCGTGCTCTAGCTCTTCCTTATTTTCAATTTGAAGGCAATCGTGCTCTCGCTCTTCCTTATTTTCGGTTTGAAGGCAATCGTGCTCTAGCTCTTCCTTATTTTCAGTTTGAAGGCAATCGTGCTCTAGCTCTTCCTTATTTTCGGTTTGAAGGCAATCGTGCTCTAGCTCTTCCTTATTTTCGGTTTGAAGGCAATCGTGCTCTAGCTCTTCCTTATTTTCGGTTTGGATATTGCAGTCTAAATTTTAATTCATGATTCCTCTTATTGGTGGTGGTTGTGCTATCGTGTGTCTCTTACAGTGAGTTTTTACCTTGCTCTACACCTGAAATCGAGAAACGCTGAATCGTCAGCAGTGGTGACATTAGGAATAAAACCAACCATTGCGTATTACACTTTGATTTGTCCATTTTGTTTTCAGATATATCATAACATTCCTGTCCATTAAGTCACATTTGTTCTTTGTTGTACGTTCAAAAGGACATCTGTCATATTTCTCTGCAAATGAAATGCCTTTGTTGACCAATGAATGCAGAATTAATGCTGATATGTGAAAACTGCCCATCTACTTTTATAAAAGAACATCCAAAGGTAATCAGGTTCAGCTTTCTTAACTTATACTATATATAGACATGGCTTAATAAAGGGTACTGGAGGAAAATACATAAATGTTCAATTATCTACCTCTGTTTATCTGTCTGTATCTATGCTTCTCTCTCTCTCTCTCTCTCTCTCTTTCTCTCGCTCTCTCTCACATACACACTGCTTCGCCATCTCTCTGTTTAACTTTACTACATTGTGCTATAAAATAGTATATTCTTTTAAAACATTGAATAAACATGGTTTAAACGCCCTATAGTACTCGCCGGTGGTAAAAAGTGTGTGGAAGAGCTGTGTCAGAGAACTGCAACTGCGCGCCATTTTCTTCTCATGATTTCCTTTTCCCTTTTTTCAGTTCAGGTTGTCTGACTTGGTCATGTCTCGTTGGTTTGTTTTTGGACCTGTTTCATCCGTGATATGGCCCACAGCGGTCGGTTCGGTTCTGAGCCAAATCTAAATTTTAAAAAATCATCATCATTCCTTCCTTCCAGTCTTTCATTTTACCTTCCTCAAAAATGATTGTGTGTGTGTGTGTGTGTGTGTGTGTGTGTGTGTGTGTCTGTGTCTGTGTCTGTGTGCGCGCGCGAACGTAACGATGACCACGAGAATTAACTTCATCAAGGCAGCGTTTGCTGCAATTAAATGATTAATTTCACGCATGCGATCGCACAATCATAAGACAACCACGTCCCTACAAATCGATCTGGACCCCTCTCTCTCTATTCTAAAGCTGGGAATCAAACAGGAAACGGAAATAATGCTGAAATATTCAAAGCGCAGGTTGGATAATGGAAACGAACGCGAAATATCAAATCGGCAACGTAATCTGAAAAGAAAACGAGATTGCAGGAGAAAATAATTGGAAGGGAAAACAAAAACGTAAAGAAAAAGAAAAAAAAAAAAAACGCTTTTCGGAAATCCATCACGCGTAGCTGAGTGGATGGAATAAAAGCATACAAAGATGAAAAAGAAAAAAAGGACAGACAAAAAGAATGGAAAGAAAACAGAAAACAACAACAACAACAACAAAACAACCCTTAGAATTCTGCTGTCCTTCCTTTCATGTCTAAGAACACTAAATTGAAATGGAAGGAATAACGAATAAATAAAGAAGAACAAGAGCGAAAAAAATATCGCTTGATTTTTTTTTCCTTTCATATTCGGCTAAACTCAACTGAAACAGGACACACAAACACACACACACACACACACACACACACACTCCCACACACACACTCCTACACACACACACACATACACAAACACACACACGCGCGCGCGCGCGCGATATTGGATAAAAAGAAAGAACAATGATGAAAATTGTAGAAAAGAAACAGAACAAACAACTTACAACAGTTGACCAACAGAAGACTGCAGGACTATGTGCATGATTTCAATAATATCAATGTCTCTGTTACCGATAGACAGAACTGATGGACACAAAGATACCGAGAAAAATTAATACAGAGATATATCATGCATGTATACATACATGCATGCATATATACATAGCATGCGCATGCATAGACATCCATACCAACATTCACACACGCATTAAATATGCACAAACATCTATGCATGAGGAAGGAGAGTGGGAGAGAGAGAGAGAAGAGAGAGAGAGAGAAAGAGGGGGTGTGGGCAGACAGAAAGAATAAAAGGAGAAAGAGTGGGAGGGTGGGAGAGAAAAACTGAGACATACAGAGAGAGGGAAGGATGGAAGAGGGGGATTGGGATGGGTTTAAAAAGAAAAAGAAAAAAGAAAAACGAAGAGTGTCAGAAACACTTCGCCAGTTTCCAGCGAGGGTGAGAAACCCAGATTGGCATAAAACAATGCACAACACTCTGCTGCCAAACCTCAAATGGATGTACTGACCTGGCTGTGCTGATGTCATGGGAAATGAAAGAGCAGACAAAATAACAGTGCCGAGAGAGGAGGGGTGGTGAGAGAAATTGAGGTATAGGGTGGGGAGAGAGTGAAAGAGCGAGAGGGGGGACATGGAGAAAGGAGAAGGGAGAGAGAGAGGAGGAGGAGGAGGGGGGTGTAGACAGAAATAGAGGCAAAGGTGGGGAAGTAGGGAGGGAGAGAGAAAGAGATAGATAGATAGAGAGAGAGAGAGAGAGAGAGAGAGAGAGAGAGAGAAGCAGAAACCAAGAAAAAAAAAGAAGAAGAAAAGAAAGTTCGAACCTCAAACTAAGAAAATCCAATTGCCGCCCGGAAAATTATGCATACACACGCACATACACAAGCTCTCACTGCAGGTCTTTCCGTCTGTCTGTTTCTCACACACACACACACACACACACACACACACACACACACACAAGCTCACATCGGTGTCCTATATGATGTACTATCATCCTTGGTTTTCTTTTTTCTGTTTTCCCCGTTTTCTTTCTGTCTTTCTTTCTTTCTTTCTTTCTGTATCATTTTTGTTTTATTGAAGAAAGCCGTCGGAAACACAGCGCCCAATCTGATGGCCCGATAAGGTAAGAGATGGAGAGAAGAGTGAGAAGGGGGTGTCGCTTTCTCAACACATTTTCTTACAAGGGCTTTTAAAACGCTCATGAATAATTGATCTGTCCAAATCGCCTCCTCTCTGCCCCCCAATGACAACAATCCCGCCTCTCGCTGCTGGAGAAAAAGAAAGGAAGGAAAGAAAGACAGAAAGAATGAAAAGGATCAAAGGGAGTTAATGAAGGGACCGGAAGGGAACGTGTGAGTTCTCCATCATGCTCCCCAGCTCTGTCTGTCTGTCTGTCTGTCTCTCTCTCACTTTCTCTTACTCTCCCTGTCTGTCTGTCTGCCTTTCTCTCTCTCCACACACATTTGCCTCCATTTCCGCCCCCCACCCTTCTCTCTCCTCTCTTTGCCCCTCCCCCTCCCTCTCGCTGTCACACTCTTCAGATAGTCATGTCTTCTCTCTCTCTCTCTCTCTCCCTCCTTCCCTCCCCCTGCCTCTCTTAAAGATACACATAATGCCCGCCCCATCCGCCCCCCCCCCCCCCCCAACACCAAATCTGAGAAGGCTAAATCAATCCTACATCCAATCTCTTTCTCTGTACTCTCTGTCTATCTCTATCCTCTCTCTCTACCTCCCCCCCCCTACACCCCATTCTTCTCAGTGAATGAGGAATAAGGAACTGCATTGTGTGTGTGTTTGCATGAATCAACGTGTGTGTGTGTGTGTGTGTGTGTGTGTGTGTGTGTGTGAGGGGGGGGGGGGCGATGGAAGTGCATGCATGCATTTGTGTGTGAGAATGTTCGCGCGTGCGCACGCGCGCGCGCGCGCGGATGTGTGTGTCTTTGTCCACACACTGACACAAACTTCATAAAGCATAGCCTCTAATAAAGACATTCCTGTTATCATTGAGTGAAAAAGAAGAGGAAATGAAGAAAACAGTTTGTTGGAATTATTGATAAACCATTTCGTTCACTGAATGAGGACCCATTTAGAATTCTTGCGAGAGAGAGAGAAAGAGAGAGAGAGAGAGAAGAACAGAAAGTGGAATGTGTGTGTGAGAGAGAGAGAGACAGACAGACAGACAGACATAGAGACAGACAGACGGACAGACAGACGGAGAGGAGAGAGACAGACAGAGAGAGTGAGAGACACGGGGAGAGAGACAGAGACAGAAAGCACAAAGACCAAGACCAATACAAGCAAAAAGACAGACAGACAGGTAGATGTTGAGTGAGTGGGGGAGAGAAGAATGAGAGAGAGGGAGAGAGACAGAAAGTGCATGAATGAGAGAGAGAGAGGAGAGAGGAGAGAGAGAGAGAGAGAGAGAGAGAGAAGTGAGAGAGACAAGTGGTAAACAAACATGCAGAAGTATACACACAGGAATCCGATTTTTCATGCACAAGTCTGATTTATGCGATAAGTGTGCGTGTGTAAATATGTATATTCGTATGCGTGATTGCATAATGGCACGCGCGCGCGCGCGCGCGTGTGTGTGTGTGTGTGTTCGCACGCGCGGGGCTGGGGGTGGGGGTGGTGGTGTCTGTAAGTGTGTTTGTGTGCGCGCTTGTGTGTGTGTGTGTGTGTGTGTGTGTGTGTGTGTGTGTTTTGTGGGTATGTATATGTGTGTGTGTGTGTGTGTGTGTGTGTGTGTGTGTGTGTGTGTGTGTGTGTGTGTGTGTGTGTGTGCCCGCGCGGAGACTTCTGGAGACGTTTTCCCTTGCAACACCATCCAGAATCGGCCTCTTCTCCCATATGAGGACGCACACCGACAGATAAGCCTGCCTGCCTACTCATCCGTCGGACCGACGGGAGACTCCATCATATGTGTGTGTGTGTGTGTGTGTGTGTGTGTGTGTGTGTGTGTGTGTGTGTGTGTGTGTTTGCCCGCAAGAGTATTTAGCTGTATGGAGAGAACAACACCAGCGCGAGAACATGGATTAAAGACACCTCCCTCAAAAGAAAAGAAACGAGAGAAAAAAGAAAAAAAAGAAAAGAAAAAGAAAAAAAAAAGAGGACGAGAGAAACAAAGAAAAAATGGGATCAGTAAGCTCTGGAGGTAAATAAGGTGGGTCAGAGAGAACAACAACAACAACAACAACAACAACATCGTAATCCATAAATTTAGCTGTTTACGTCAGAGTGCATTTAAAGGATTTTTCACACACAAAACGAAAAACGAAATGACCGTACAGACAAAGAACGCTGTCATCAAGTCAAGTCAAATCAAATGTGCAACTGAACTGCCAGAGTGATGAAATAAACAATAAATTGTTGCTTCTCTTTGGTCTTGGTAATTCTCAGTAAGTTTTTCTTTGCTTTGCTTTGTTGTTTGAAAGCAAAGGAGGATTGGGCGGACTGGGGAACTGGGACGTTCATCCATCTCCCAAGCTCTTGGCCTCAGAGAGAGAGAGAGGGGAGGAGAGGAGAGGGTGAGAGAGGAAGTGGACAGAGAGAGAGACAGAGAGAGAGAGAGAGAGTAAGGGGGAGAGAGAGGCAGTAGGAAGGGAGAGGGAGGGAGATAGAGAGGGGGGAATGGGTAGACAGTTGGGGCGAGGACAGAGGGAGGAGACAGAGGAAATAAGGGGTGGAGGAGATAGAGGGGGGGGGGAGAAAGGGGTGGACAGAGAGAGTGGGTGAGGGGGGAGAGAGAGGCAGAAGGGAGAAAGAGGGAGGGAGGGAGAGGGGGGAAATGGGTAGACAGAGAGAGGGAGAGAGAGCAAAGAAGGGGTGGAGAGAGAGAGAAAGAGAGAGGGAAAGAGGGTGGGGGAAAGGGGTTGGACAGAGAGAGAGAGGGGCGGGTGCAGCCAGACAGACAAACAAGCAGACAGACAGGCAGACAGACAGAGACATAGAATAAAAGAGGAGGGGAAACAGAAAGAGAAAGAATGAGAGAGAATGCGTGAGTAGGTGCGTGAAACAGAGAGGGAGAGAGAGGAGGGAGAGAGAGAGAGAGAGGAGGGAGAGAGAGGAAACGAAATGATACAAAACTTTATTTCACGAAGGTAGTGGATTAAACATAACTGCTCTTTTTACGTCCAGCAAATGACAAATGAGTGAAGAAGAAACAACCCCCAAACCATGTAAGCAACAACAACAAAAACAAGATACTTACGGGGAAAAAAAGTTGTGAATTAAATCAAGGGCTTGACCGATTTATGTACAAAGACATATTTCATGTTAAACAACTGACAGCCAGACAGATGGATATCAACAAAGACAAAATCTTTCTTTTAAGAACATACATGAAAGGTGTATAAATGAAAGACACAAAGAAAAGAAGAAAGAAAGAAGACGAAAATCAGGACAAGAGAAGATTGTGATTTTTTAAAAGTAAACGAATGAATGGAAGAACGGAAGGAAGAAAGAAAGAAAGAAAGAAACCAAAAGCAGATAAACAAATCTAAACACCTTTTAACGTTTCGGGCGGTACTTTTTGTGTGTGCACATACATAATACCATGAATATTTAGGATTGTGGAGTTCTTCACTTCTTTAATATCTTTACAACTCCCGTCTCACACCCTCCTCCCCACTCTGTGTGCGTTCGCCGTGAACGTGCACGTTGTGTGCATGTGTGTGTGTGTGCATGTGTGTGTGTGTGTGTGTGTGTGTGCCTACATACGCGCGTGCGTGTGTGTGCTTGCGCGTGTGCAGTGAGCGCGCGCCTGAAACTCGTCAACAATTTTTCCCTAGACAAAAGTTTACTGGATTAGAGTGGAAGAGAAGAAGAGTGAGAGAAGCACACAGCATGATAATTAGAAGGCTCCGACGATCGAAAATCGACTGGCTAAACAACATTGCCGTTGTCTTGTTTGTTTTCCGAGGTCAAGGACAGTCGTTGACCTTTCACTAAATTTATGGCCGGTTATTCAGTCGTTAGAGGGGTCTTTTTTTCTTTTTCTCTTTCTTTCTTTCGTTTTTTTCGTGTGTTTTTTTTCCCCCCCTCCTTTCTCTTTCTTTCCTCTCGGCAGATGTTAAGAACTGACGCACTCACATTTTTTTTCTGTCCACAGCTGTAAGATTTCAGAGTGGAAAGTAATCACGCAGAAAACTTTCTGACAAAGAGGTGAGTCAAGCCAGTTGCACGTGTGTGTGTGTGTGTGTGTGTGTGTGTGTGTGTGTCTGTCTGTCTGTCTGTCTGTCTCTGTGTCTGTGTGAGTCTTTGCGTGTGTGTGTCTGTGTGGAGACAGAGACA
>NC_134893.1:19999336-20001836 GCF_041734735.1 Babylonia areolata | reverse complement strand
GCCTCAAAAGTACAAGGTAATACGATAGCAGCAGCAGCAGCAGCAATTCACGAATGGTAACCAACGGAGAAACATTCATAAAACTAATGATAATAATTGCACGGAAGATTTTTTTCTCTCTGTATTTTTTTCTAATTATGTAAATGTCATGTAAAATTACGTAAATTGTCACAGCAATACATCCATAAAAAGAAAGAAAGCAAGCAAAGAAAGAATGAAAAAAAGAAAGAAAAGAAAGTGTAGAACTCTTGGAAGGAAGACAATCCGTTGGCTTCTCAAGGCAAACGGATCATGGTGATCAGAGAAAAGGGGAGAGAATGAAAACAAATGGAAAATGCAGCGTCAAGAAAAGTAAACACAAACAGAAATATAATATAATGATCTGCCGAAGCAGATCCAATCCAAATAAGGGAGATGGGATTCGTTTTCTGATGGAAGGATGATGTCTGTTTTTAACGAGAATAACCTTTATGGAATACAGCTAATCTTTTAAGGGAATCTCTCTCACTTTGTGTGTGTGTGTGTGTGTGTGTGTGTTTGTGTCTGTGTCTGAGTGTGTCTGTGCGCGTGTGAGTGTGTATGTGTGCGAGCGTGCGCGTGTGTGCGTGTGTGGTCTATTCGTAGGTGTGCGATGCATGCGTCAGTGCTTTTGGTGTTTATGCGTGTACATGCGCGGTGCGTGTAAATGTGCGTGACTGTGTGACTGTGTGTGTGTGTGTGCGTGCGTGCGTGCGTGCGTGTGTGTGTGTGTGTGTGCGCGTGCGCGCCAGTGTGTGCGTGAAAGGTTGTTGTGCACAGGACGTTCGGGTATCTACAAACGTCCAGTCGCCATTGTTCGTAACTTGCGCGTGTAACCTGGGCACCCTGCTGGGCACGCGAGGACAGACAGACATACGTTAGGATACGTGTGAACGCGTGTGAGCATGACTTGCCCGTGCTATGCGTACGTGAGTGCGTGACGAGAGGCGTGAGGAGGATTTGGCTGGAGTGTGGTGAGGAGGGGGAAGGGGGTTGGGGATGGGGATAGAAGGGCCGGAGCGGGTGGCAGGAGGGGTGTGTAGTTAATTCCAGTGAGTGACACGGCTTCTATTTGGCACAAGGGCAGGGCAGGGCAGGGCAGGGCAGGGGAGGCAGGCAGGGAGGGAGGACTGGGCCAGATTGTGATGGGATCGGGGCGGATGAAGCGGGCTGTTTGCAGTGGGGACAGTCGAGATGGGGAAGCTGGCCCCTGTGTCCACTTGGCTCCGGCAGGGGGCTTAATTGGCTGCAGTCCCTTGTCAGGGAGGGGTTTCACCACACACACACACACACACACACACACACACACACACAGGGCAAGAGAAGTCAGGAAAGAAACGAAAGACAAAAAGAAAGACAGAAAAGAAAGAAAGGAAGGAAAGAAGAAAAGAAAAGAAATAAACTGAATGCAGCAAGGAATGGTGTGAAGTGCAGACAGAAGATAAGGGAGGTAGAGGCACACACAGACAGACAGACAGACACAGACACAGACAGATAAAGCAAAAGAGAGGGTGTGATAGACGGACAGAGAGAGTTCGAGAGAGAGAGAAAGAGAGAGAGAGAGAGAAAGCAAAAGAGAGGGTGTGATAGACGAACAGAGAGAGAGAGAGAGAGAGAGAGAGGCACAGAGAGAGAGACAGAGAGAAAGAGAGAGAGAACAAGGAGACAGACAGAAAGGGAGAGACAGAGAAACAAACAAACACACACACACACACACACACACACACACACACACACACACACACACACACACACAGACGGGGAGACACAGATAGCAACAGAGAAAGGGGGGAAATAATTATTAGAAGAAGGGAAGAATTCGATTTGAAGACGTCGCATCCGAGGGAAAAAAAAACAAAACAAACAAAACAAAACAACACCAACATTCTCACTGGGAGTTTGATGTATCGTGTGTTGGCGTGAGGCGCAGAGAGCACGCACGTTTATGTTGGCTGCACTGTTTTGATAATGGAAAGGGGAGAAGAAGAAGAAGAAGAAGCAGAGGAAGAAGATAAAAAGGGTAAATAATAAAGCCACAGGGAGAAATAAGGACAAAATATTCTTCACTCCTCTTGTTCCGGTCTCAAAGGAGATTTCGTTCTTTTTTTTTCTTTCTTTTTTTTTCTGCTCTGTTTTGTTTGATTTTGTTTCTTTTCTTTTTTTTTTTCATTCCATTTCATTTTTGTCAGAGATTAAGTTTCTATTCCTCTCCCATCCCCCTCTCTCTCTCTCTCTCTCTCTTACGCTATTCCATTTTATCATTTTGTTTCATTTCATTTTCTTTTATTTTCTCTTATTTCATTTCGTTTTATTTGTGTCAAATATATTACTTTCCATTTCTCTCTCTCCAACACATACACACGCAGGCAGACGTCAACCTCCCCCATGCCCCTTCATATTCACCTACACACACAAGCACACACACACACGTGCGCGCGCGTGCACAGATACACGTACATTTATACTTCGTATCATGACACAG
>NC_134893.1:19986836-19991836 GCF_041734735.1 Babylonia areolata | reverse complement strand
GCTACTACTACTACTATTACTATTACTTTATATGTAAAGAAAATTCGTTTCCAAACAAACAAAAATGAAGCCACTGAGTCAGTGGCGGCGGCGGCGATGACGAAGACGACAAGGAAGAAGAAGAAGAAGAAGTCGAAAAAGAAGAAGAAGGAGAAGAAGAATGTTTATGTTGAATTTCAATCCACAACAGAAGAAAATAATGCAAGGAGAAAAACAAGCGGCAGGGCGGGCAAATGTACCGGTTGGAATAGATAGGATAAATGAAAGGAGACAAGGATGAGAACATGCACACACACACACACACACACAAACACACACGCGCGCGCGCAACAGAGCAAGACACACACACATGTTGGGTATCATGAACATCAGGACACAGTGTACTGATGGGGATGGAGGTGTGGGGGAGGGGGGTTGGGAAATGGGGGTGAGTGGGGCGGAGGGATAGCAGGGCTGGGGTCGTAGGGTTAGAAATCACACCACTGTGGTGTCGCGCCCTTAGTTGTTCCCCCCGGAATCATTATATCCCCCGGACAGTTTTACCCTTGCCTTCCGTCGTTTTGAAACAGAGCTGGGGTAAGAAACACACACAGCTCTAATTCATGTATGTACAGTTCAGTTTGCAACGGTAACCGCGATATACTCCCGCAGCCTTCCGAAGAAATCGAAATAAAACATCAGAAACAACTAAAAAAAAATACTGATTATTTTCAATATTTCCTTTAGTCCTGTTTTTCCCCTCTCATTGTCCGCGAGTCTTTCTTTCAACCCCTCCCCTCCCCACCCCCCTTCTTTCCATAGTCTCTTTCCTTCTTTCTTTGCTGAAATACTGGCAGGCCTGGACAGAACTAATGTCGGATTTATGGGTCTTCCCTACCCGACGACACTTCACACTTTACACTGAACCTGTCGTAGACGGTGTGTCAGATCTACGGTTTTCCCACGCGACATCTGCGACAGGCTTTAGACTGTCAAAACGGCGCCGCGCTCTGAACAGCTGTCACAATTATTCCTATACCTGAACTGGCATTCATTTTTGAATCGTCGTTTAGAGGGTTAGTGTGAATACAGTTTGGCACAGTTTACAGATCGTAATCAAACCACTATGTTTTGCTGTCTTACACACACACACACACACACACACAGTAAACAGCCTTGGGGTCAAGATTCAAAAACACTTATTCATCTCGCTACTGCACTGGTAAGATCCAGACTGACGTATGGACAGGAGGTATTTTTCTCTGCTCCGAATGCTTTCCTTAAAAAATGCAAAGCCAAGATAGCAAAGCCATAAAATTGGCCCTAGGTGTTCCGTTTCATACAAACACATTACAGTCGTACAGAGCTGCAGGTATGAATTAAGAAAGCTAGCATCGGCAAAATATGTAATTAGAGCAAATGCTACAGAAAATTCTGTCAAAACTGAGATTATTATACGGTCTGACAAACTTTTTTCGAAACGAGCGAAACAGAACAGAAATCTAGAAACTATTTCTACATACGTGTCAGATACTATTAATCAATTAAATGTTGATCCACAAAATGTTGCTCCGATTATGAGCCCTTCACCAGTTCCATTATGGGAATTAACGGGAGCAGTTTTTGACATTCAATATTGTGACATTAAGAAAGATGAAAATCCCAATATACTAGCTTCTCGAGTCAAATCACACTTGTCTGAAACATACCCCCACCACTTAAAAGTATATACAGACGGTTCTGTTCTAGAAAATCAGTTTGCTGGTTCTGGATATGCAATTCCTGCTTTGAAAATTGAAAAGTTATATCATATTGGAAAGGGCTTCTCAAGTTTTACAGCTGAATTAATTGCCGTCATTATGGCATTAACATTTCTAATTGATCTGCCCCTAAACTTGATTAATGTCTTATTTTGTGTCGATTCAAAATCAGTTCTGCAGGACGACTGACGAGGCGTGTATACTATTTTACCTGTCAGTATGTTTCATCAATCATTTCACTTACCTGTTTCTTCGATGACCAAGACCTAATCCAGTGCGAAGGCAACACGTGCAGCATGGTGAAGGGTTCTTTGCTTCGTGTTTACAGTGGATTCCTCACTTAGCGGTGAGAATCTGTTTACTTTTTAAATCAACAGCTGACTGCTGCTTTGCGGCTGTGTTCAGTTTACAACACTTCGACTGAGTTTGTTTATTGGTTACTCTCTCTCTCTCTCTCTCTTTCCCTCTTTGTGTATATGAGTGTGAGTGAGTGAGTGAGTGAATGAATGTGTGTGTGTGTGTGTGTGTGTGTGTGTGTGTGTGTGTGTGTGTGTGTGTGTGCGTGCGCGCGCGCGTTCGTGCATACATGCGTGCGTGTGTGTGCGTCGAGTGTTGAATGCAAATGTACTCTACTATTGAACTCACTTTATAACTCTTCGACTGAGTTTGTTTATAAGCTAAACTCTCTCCCTCCCTCCCTCTGTGTGTGTGTGTGTGTGTGTGTGTGTGTGTGTGTGTGTCTGTCTGTCTGTCTGTCTGTCTGTCTGTCTCTCTTTCTCCTCATTATCATATAGCATCTTATTTTTGTGTAAATGTGAAACCCTGCTTTGACAGAAATAGCCCTCTCGCGGTCTTTCTGTGTGTGTGTGTGCGCGCGCGCGCGCGTGTGTGTGAGTGCGTGCGTGTGCGTGCGTGTGCGCAATGTGTGGTATGCAAATTTCCATTTCCCGCGGGGTCCCGCAAGGACAAACCGTGACCTGACCGACAGACAGAGAACACAACGCTGCAGCCTGTCCTTTCTGTGGCTGTCAGCAACACGCTGTAATGACATGCCGGCCTCGTGCCTTGTCTCCCTTGGGCTGCTCATTTCAGACTTTGGAACAAACTTTCAAAAACGTTCACTGGGGTTTTACTTTCTGTGTGTGTGTGTGTGTGTGTGTGTGTGTGTAAGCAAGCAAGCGAGCGAGAGAGAGAGAGAGAGAGGGGGAGGGAGAAAGACAGTGAGAGGGTTATATCTATCAAAGCAGGATTTCGCATTTATACTATATATATAACATGTTCAATCGGAATTAAATCATCACATGATAAAAAAAAAACAACACTGGGATACTGGCAATTAAGCACAGGTGATAATTTTCTTTTATGAATGCGTGATACATATTTGTCGTTTGAAGTGAATATGTGAAAGCGTACAGCTTCAGATGAATGTACCGATATGCCGTAACAATGACAATGGATTTTCGTATCCTACAGAAGCATGGTTAAATAGAATTGAACATATCCTCCCTCAACCCCCGCTCCTCCTTTGAAAAAAAACAAAAGAATAGCCATGCTGATTAATTAGCATCCCACTGAAATGAGCGTGTTTGCCTAAAGAGCGAGGTAAAAATGGTCATCCACGTAAAAGCCAACAAGTAGGAACGAGTGAGCGAGGAAGTAGGCAGCCCATGAAAACAAGGAGATGAAGAAAGAGGAAGAGAAGGGTGCGAGGGAGGAGGAAGAGGAGGTGGAGGAAAACAAGAACGACGAAAACAAAGAGAGAAAAGAACCCCTTCCCCCCATCCCCAGCCCCAGCACGACCCCACCCCGGCTCCCTACACACACACTCAAAGTGAAAAAGATGTTAAATTTAAGAATTCACACACCCAGACACAGACACACACAGACACACACACACACACACACATCCACACACACACACACACACACACACACACACACACACACGAGAAGACTAATAACAGGAACAATACTTTTGAAGCGAGTTTAGAAGCCGCGGGAACCCGTGACCAGAATAATTTTATAACAAGGGGACTGGGGGAGTTACGGGGGGCGGGGGGGGGGGGGGATCAAAACACCCAACAACACCGGCCCTCCTCCACTACCTCCCACCCACCACCACCCACCTACCCCTATCCCTCCCCTGAACTGGCAGCTACGTACTATACCACACAGCATCACCTGGATGGAGGAGCCGACTCAAACCCCCCTACCTGCAGGCTCCGATAAGAGGCGGGGAGCATCCCCCAGGCCATGTAAACACACGTGCAGTTTTCGCCAACATTTGCCAACATGTGGTTTCCACCTTATTTATGTGCGCCCTCCGATGTGTTCTTCCGCGGCACGTGCGACTCGACGACGTCAGTTCCGGCTGGGGTCTGTTTCCCGTGAAGAAGTGCGTCGTGGGAATGAGAGACGTCGCGAGGGTTGATGGGGGGAAGGGGTGGGTGAGAGGTTCGACCATACCCACGTTGTTTACCAATCCCACAATTTGTTTGTTTGTTTGTTTGTTCAGCTATTTTTCAATTAGCTATTCCAAACACAGACTTACACTTCTGTTCCAAAGACAGACGTACACTTCTGTTATTTGTTTGTTTGCTTTATTATTATTATCACCTTCGCCATTGTTATGTATTCATTTTGTTTGTTTGCAAAATTACACAAAAATCTGTGGACAAATTTCCCTGCCATATCTTAGGCAAAGGGCCAATGGGTTAGATTCAGGTGGTGATCCGGATCACTGGATCCATGGTCTTTAAAAGGTGTTTCATAATTAGAAGACATGGCAAAAACAAAGAAACAAGGATTCCTTTGTATACTCCCTCTTTAACAAGTATACGTAGCGTGTTAAAGTGGCGCAAGAAAATAGCGGTAGGTTTGCTTTGCTGGCATAATTATCGTGGCTAACGCAGTACTAAGATGCCCCCAGGCCTAATCGCTGCTCATCTAATCAGAGCGATTAACAGCCTTCACCGCTGAACATTTTCGCCGTTATTCATTCTATGGTTCACATCAAGTATCCCATGCACACTATAACAATGTATGCGGGTATGGCTGCGCTGAAATATGAACTGGACACAGGAAGTAGAAATAGGAATTCATTTTTTGACGCCATATACTGGCGGCCCTGTCAAACTCGAAGAAACGGGGGAGGGAACTGCCCTAACGATTCGCACGGGATGGCCTAGAGGAAGAGAAAACTGTTAACCGCAATAAAGGAAAATACCCCTAGAATCATCAGCCCTGGTCATTCAAGAGTCC
>NC_134893.1:19959336-19979336 GCF_041734735.1 Babylonia areolata | reverse complement strand
CTTCCACCCCCAGGCACACAGTGCAGCACAGCACAGCATCCTTTCTCCCTGTCCCAGCAATCAAAAGACTGACAGGCTAATTGGAAATCCAACATCCTTGGTTTTCCCCCGCATTTTCTGCAGGCCTGGACCACTGATCGACTGACTTTCTGCCTTCGTCGTCCCGCTCTTTGAAGTGACGAGCGGTTCTTTGACGGTATGGATTGGATGTCGTGTCGGTGAAAAGTCACCTGCCGCTGTTGACCCAACAACTTTGCCATAGCTGTGTTGGTTTCTGGACAGTTTAGGGACAAACTGGTTGGTTGGTTAAAGCAGGAAGAGGTCGTGATGCAATCAATGTGAAGCCTTTTCGTGACTCGCGTTTTCGATTAAGACGAAAGGTAGCAGAGAGTGTTTGGTTTAAGGGAACAAGAAAACATATCAATGCAAAAACATCAATAACCAAGGAAGGACGTTAAAAACAACAACAACAAAAACGAAAACAAACAAACAAAAAAATAAAATAAAATAAACAAACAAAAACAGCATAACATCACTTTGAGTCATGAAACAGAGAGAGAGACAGACAGACAGACAAAGACAGACAGACTGACAGAGAGCGATGAATTTTCCTCCTCAAATTTAAATACCATTAGCTCATGTGAAAACAAAAGAGATAGAAGGAAAGAAAAACACTGAAAGAGACTCTGATTTCTTCGGAATGCGGGCACGTGTTAACAAGCACGCAGCCATTCATACGTGCACACACACACACACACACACACACACACACACACACACACACACACAAGCAAACTCACGTGCGTGCGTGGCCGCGCGCGCACACATTCACAGAGAGTGAAGAACAGAGCAGGTCAACGAACGCCTCTTTTGTCCTGGAATTCCCCAAACAGGGAGTCCGGAATTCCGCATACACCACTCCCCCGCCCCATTTCCATTCACTTCCCAAGAGACAAAAGTGGAGCGAGAGAGGGAACAGACGGAGAAATGCCCACTGGTGAAGTCCTCCCACCCCGTGCCCCCTCTGTCCATACTCTGCACAATGCCTACCGACTAGCCCCCCTGACCCCCACTCCCCTCCAAAGACATTAGTCATTTACTAATAATAACTAACACGACCCTCCACGCAAGTGGCTCCCCACGAGCATGCGGCCATGACATTAGTTCCAGAGTCAACACTGATAATCATCTGCCCTTACGGTTTTTGTTTTGGTTGTGTCGCACTGCCTCCTACAACTCTTCTGCTGTGGCACTGACAGAGTTGCGAAAGGCAGGGATAAGGAAGGCCAGCGCTGGAGCCTGGGCTGGGCACAAAGACCACGGGGTATCCCGCAGGACGTGACTATTGAAGGTATCGGGTGGATGACCTCCCCGTGCTGCTAGTGAGGGGCTGCCATTAGCAATGGAGATGACAAACAGTACTGGACGCTCTCACAGGAGGCTGCTTGCCCCCAACACCCCTTCCCTCCCCCCTCTTCCGTCTCTCTCTCTCTCTCCGTGTGTGTGTGTGTGTGTGTGTGTGTGTGTCTCACTCTCGCTTTCCACAGTCTTTGTTAACAGGTTTAGGAGGAAGCACGATCGGTTGACAACAGCAACAACAACAAGAAGATATTATTGTTGAACTTCCCGAATATCCTCTTCAGACAAACAGGCTTCAGTTTTGTATAATGTTCGAGAGTCACGACAGGAAGAAAATAACACAGCAACATGGCTCATTTATGCTTTAACTTCCGCAACATGATTTGTTATATTATCATGTTTTAGCCTGTTTTCTGTTGTTTTTGTTTGTTCTGTTTTTTCTTCATACATGGGACTTAACACAATTGAAACAGAGTTAAAAGACAACGCTATGTGTATGACTGAACTAAAAAGAACTGTAATAATGTTGATATTGTTGGTTTGTTTCACTCAACCTCCTTCCTAGCAATGACATGAGTTGGTCTGGGATAACCAGCAATTTCTCCAGCGGTCATTATATCCATAATTCACACTACGTTCCTCGTCTGTGAATGAAAGTCATTACAGAGCAGAAACGCCAAAACAAGTGCTCTATGTTCCAATTAAATTAACTGAAGACAGCATGCTGAGTATTTGTTCATTGGACAAAACACTTTTGCCGTGTTTTTATTGGTTTTTCAAAGTGAAACAAGATTTTGGCGAGCGTGCGCGCACGCGCACGTGTGTGTGTATGTGTGTGTGTGTGTGTGTGGGGGGGGGGGGGTGCTTAATCGGCGAAATTATGACGAGACAAAAGCTGGCACGCACAGAAAGAGTTCAGAATTTATGCCCATACAGTCAGCTTACGGTTGACTGCCCTCCCAGACGCTTTTCATTTACCAGACTCCTAAGACATAGCCACCTCCACCACTCTGGCGTCCTCAACTCCAACCCAAAAGTCGTCTCGCGTGCTTTCTCCTCGATCCCCTTTGAAGAGAAGGGTGGGGAGTGTGTAATCAAGAACGTGCTGTTTTTCGCACCAGACTCTCAATGGATTGAACTGTGGGGGGGGGGGGGGGGGGTGGATGTGTGTGTGTGTGTGTGTGGGGGGGGGGGGGAGGGGAGGGGGGTGGATGTGGGGGGGGGGGAGGGGAGGAGAAGGGACTGGAGGGAGAAACGGTAAGGAGAAGGTGTGTGGGGAAGAGTGGATTCCTGGGTCAGGTTTCCAGCAATCAAAGAGAGTGGATGTTCAAGCTATGCAAACGATCTGCTTTCTTATTTGACTGACGACTGTTTTTTGTGGTGGTGGTGGTGGTGGTGCTGTGTCACCTCTCTGTCTGTCTGCATCTGTGCCTTTGAGTCTCACACACACAGACATGCATACGCGTGGGCGCAGATACACGCACGCTCACGCCCACTGCCACCCACAAAGATACGCAGACATGATGGAAGGCACATATATATATATATATATATATATAGAGAGAGAGAGAGAGAGAGAGAGAGAGAATCACTGAAATGGCGGCAATGAGAATAAACAATATGTTTCTAAAATCTGCATCCTATTCAATGACGAACAGACACACAAAGGTTGATGACGAACAGACACAAAGTCAATCTGAATTTTCCTTACTTGGCGGGCGGGAGGGAAGAGTTGCGTAGAAAGCCACTGGAGCATCTAACATATTTATCTGTAACTGGAAAGGCCTGATGGTTTTGTTTGTTTGTTTGTTTATAATCACATGAACTTGTTTCAATGGATTCCCTTCCAAATTCATTAACCACTGAAATTTAAAACATCAGACATTAACATAACAAAATCAGCGGGGGTGGGGTTGTGGAATGGACGATGGTGAGTGCACCCGTGCGTATTTGCGTGTGGATGAGAGAGTGAGTGAGTGAGTAGTGAGTGAGTGAGTGTGTGTGTGTGTGTGTGTGTGTGTGTGTGTGTGTGTGTGTGTGTGTGTGTGTGTGTGCGTGCGTGTGTTTGTGTGTATCTGTTTCTGTGTCTGCGTATCTGTCTGTCTGTTTGTCTGTCTGTGTCTGCGTGTGTTTGTGTGTATCTGTGTCTGTGTCTGCGTATTTTCAATGCCGGGGCGGTCTTCGCGATCGGCTCAGCTATCATCCGACACGATTGAGTGATCCCTCCAAATTAAATCACATTGCATCAACCCAAAACTGATTGATCTTCCCAAATTAAATCGCAGCATCAACCCAAACTGATTGATGTCTCAAAATTGGATCGTAGCATCAAGGAAATGAACTTGAAAAAAAGAAATGAAGAAAAAAGAAAAAGAAAAGAAAACCAAACAAATAACAAACATCGGAACACAGTGCCCTGTAAACGCGGCTTGCCGGCCATGGCACTCTTTTACATTGGGGCATTAGGGAAAGGGGGCATCCTCCTCCAACGAAAGAGTGGATCAACCCACAGGTTGCTTTGTAGATAAGAGTCGAAGTGAAATAAACTCTGATGGAGCCGTCATCACTTTGGCCCTTGCGGGGTGCCAGGCCCAGAATGAGATTACTTCATTTTCCCCCTTCCTTCCTCAAATCATTTTTAAGGAGAGAGAGGGGGGGGTGTGGGAGGGAGGGGGGAGGGAGAAAGAGAGGGAGAGAGAGAGAGGGAGGGGAGGGAGATAGAGAGAGGGAGAGAGAGAGACAGAGAGAGGGTGGAAGGGACAGAAGGTGGAGGGAGAGGGAGGGACGGAGGGAGGGAGAGAGAGAGACAGAGAAAGGGAGGGAGAGAGAGAGAAAGAGAGACAGACAGAGAGGGACAGAGAGACAGACAGAGAGAGAGGGACAGAGAGAGAGAGAGACACACACACACACACACACACACACACACACACACACACACACACACACAGAGAGAGAGAGAGAGAGAGAGAGAGAGAGAGAGAGAGAGAGAGAGAGAGAGAATATTCCTTTCAAAAGAAAAGAAAAACGGAAAATCCAATAAAAGAAAAGAAGAGAAGATTTATATCAAATGCAGTCTTACTGGTTCATCTCCCTGTCTTTTCTCCCGTTATTCTTCTTACATCTAAGTTTCACGTTCATGAATGTGAATTTCGTTTTTTTTGTTTTGTTTTTTGTTTTTTTGTTTGCTTTTTTTGTTTGTTTGTTTGTTTGTTTGTTTGTTTTGTTTTGTTTCTTAAGGGGAAGAAGGTGATGAGAAAGAGAAAGGTGGGGTAGGGTGCGGAGGAGAAGGGAGAGGGAAGATCAGGTGAGCAAGCTCGCACATACAACTGGAATGATGGATGACACAGTGCATCGAGAAACGTTATCTTCGGTCTTTATTTTTAACACAGACGCGACTTGGCACAAGAGAGAGAGAGAGAGAGAACTCAGAACTCAGATCTGTTTTAATGTAATGCCACCGACCTGTATACGTCATTATAGCTGCACATGTTGCACACACACACACACACACACACACACACACACACACACACACACACACATATATATATATATATATATATATAGAGAGAGAGAGAGAGAGAGAGAGAGAGAGAGAGAGAGATACATATATATAAAAGCTAAACCTTGAGTTGGATGAACACCAAAATTTAGAAAGAATAGACTGATAATATAACAAAATTAACTAACATGAATTAAGAAACATGTCTTTCACCCGAGCCCAACAGACAGACACCACAGAGAGAGAGGGGGAGAGAGACAGACAGACAGACGGACAGACAGACAGACATACAGAGACAGAGAGACAGAGACAAAGAGATAGAGACAGAAACAGATACAATCACAAGAACAGACACAGAAACAGACAGTGAAAGAAACAGACAGATCCGCGGAGAAAGATCCAGTTGATGAGTACTGAAGGTGATGGTGATAATGACGAAAATGAAGGTGAGGATGATAACGATTGCTCTCTCTCTCTCTCTCTCTCTCTCTCTCTCTCTCTCCATGAAGAGGTTTACTGTAGTGCTCTCTCTCTCCCTCTCTCTCATCTCTCTTCATTAACAAATATGCTGACGTGCTTGGTTTGTTATATGGATTTACGCTTTGTCTCAGTCTTTTTTATGCTCTCTCAACCTCTTTTTGCACACACACACACACACACACACACACACACACACACACACACACACACAGAGTTATATATAATATATATATATATATATATATATAGAGAGAGAGAGAGATAGAGAGAGAGAGAGAGAGAGAGAAATAGGTATATAGATATAATTATCTCTCTGCACCCTGTCTCTAGATGAAAAATAAACTTGTGCTTACTGCACCACACTAGTGAAATAAAACTCGCTTCACTGTTTCTGTTCTCACTCCCCCCCCCCTCCCCCCCACTCTCTCTCTTTCTCCCTCTCTCTCTACCTCTCTCTCTCTCTTTCTCTCTCTCTCTCTCGTAAACGAATATACGGCTAAAATCCACCGCTATTAATCAACATGCTCTCTTCCCGTCACCCCCCACCCTCTCACAACTTCACCCCTCCTCCAAACTCCCCTCCTTGTTTTCTGCCATTCCCTCCCTTCCTATTGCTCCCCCCCCACCCCCACCCTCACCCGCTCTCTATCTCTCTGTCTTCTTTCAAACGAATATATGGCTAAAATGTGTAATCCACCCCTATTAATGAACAAGTTATCTCTTCCTCTCAACCCCCCAACTCCCTTTCCCCAACACCTTCACCCCCTCTTACCATCCCTCCCTTTGTGCCAGCAGTTCTCTCCCTTCCTCTTGCTTCCTTCTCTATGTCTGTCTGTCTGTCTGTCTGTCCCCCCCCCCCACACACACACACACGCCCCCGCCCCCTCTCTCTCTCTCTCTCCCCTCTCTCTCTCTCTCACTAATCACGACGTTCACAGGCAGTATCACATGTCGGATGCTAATTCCATCTCCAGCAGACAAGAGCCAGAATTTATCTCCCCTCCGTCTTTCTCTCCCAACATCCGGTTCCGTTTCAGCCGTCAGTGTGCGAACAATTACGTTTTAGTTTCGATTTATCACCGACTGTCTCTTCTCCTCCTTTCCCTCGGGGAGGGAAAGAACAGAGACGGAACCGTTGATTGAGGTCAGAGGATGGGGGATAAGGATGCGAAAGGTGATCTGATGGAAATCAGCGGGAAGGGGGGGGAAACATAATGACATGAAAATAAAGATAAAACAAAAGAAAACAAGACAAAATAAAATCAAATAGAAATCATTTTTTTATCAAACACTATCAAATAGATTATAATAAATGAAATGAAAATCAACCCAATGAATTAATGAACGAAAACCAAACAAAATACAAATAGAATAAAATACGAGAAGAAAGGAAAACATCGAAATACAACTTTTATTCATTTCTTTGTGTTGGCATTATTTGATTGTTTGGAAAAATCCAGACTTCCTCATTTTCAACAGAGGGCATACAACAGATAATCATCTATTGAAAACTTCATCAGATATTGTCTGGAGCAGAGAAAGACATTGTGATTCATCAAGATACCAATGAAAGATGGAGACAACAGAGTTCATTATTGCGAGGAATGGAGACAATGGTTTATTACCAAGGCGACTATTGAGAATGAGTTCATTATGGGAAAGAATGGGGGAGGTGAGGGGGGTGGGGGCAGACGGGGGGTCGGGCGTTTGTTATTGTGGTGTATTTGCAGACGTTTGTAAAAATGGGGAACTGGCAGTGAATAGTGTCATCCTCGAACTGTGATGAATTTGGAGAACTATGTTATTACTATGTTGACTTTGGAAGATATCGTTTATCACTGTGATGAACTTGGAGGAAGCAGTTTGCTACTTCTGACATTTTGGAAAACATTTTAATAAATTCGAAGTACAGCATAAAAAGAATAAGTTACTTCCTCAACCCCCTCACACACACACACACACACACACACACACACACACACACACATACACACACACACACACACACACACATACACACACTCACACACACACACACACACACACACACACACACACACACACACACATTCAACCCCTCGCACATACCCGTCTCTCTGATATGGCTTTCCTTTCCCACTCTCTTCCTTTTCACTCACACAGACATAACACACACATCAAACATATATGCAGAAGTCCACATGTATGCATATGTGCACTCGCGCGTACACACCGAAACACATACAGAGAGAAAGAGAAAGAGAGAGACAGAGGAACAAAGACAGATAAACAAAGACCGGACGACAGAAAGACAACGAAAGAGGGAGAAAGAGATAGAAGGCAGGCTAATCAGAAGAACATTAACCTTTCTCGTCCGTGTATTCAATTGTACCAACATCACGACTGGTCAATACTGTAGCAAAACTCGGGCTGCGCATGTGACTCAGAGATTGGCAGTCTCGCAATCCACGAATTGTTTATGAATCATTTCATCCGCTCTTTGCTGGTATTGATGACCGGCAAACGGAAACATGATTTCATCTTCGCCTGCTTTTTGTTTTCATCCTAGATTGTGTGTGTGTGTGTGTGTGTGTGTGTGTGTGTGTGTGTGTGTGTGTGTGTGTGTGTGTGTGTGTGTGTGTGTGTGTGTGTGTGTGTGTGTGTACGTGCGTGTGCGTGCGCGTGTGTGTGTGCTCTCTCTCTCTCTCTCTCTCTCTCTCTCTCGTGCGTGCGTGCGTGTGTGTGCGTGCGTGCTTGAAAAGATTTTAAAAATATTTTTATGATGCATGATTTCAATCTGAGCAACGTTTTCATCCGTGACTTAAGGGAGTGGGTGGGAGGGTAGTAACTGTTACGAACAATATATCTGTCCAGTCTTTCTGTCTCTCCCATCGTCTCTCCGTCGATCAGTCGGTCACCACATTTTGAGGAACATTATGGAAACGTAATGCATCTGTTTCCTTCGCATGCCTCCCACCCCTACCCTCTGCTCCTCTCCCTAGCGCACTTGTCCCACGTTTCATTAAACAAGGCTGCAGCGAATATGGATAAGTCCGCACGCAGCAGCATTTACCGTGGTAAGCAGAAACGGAAAGCAGTTCCCCAGTAGCCTTCTGCGCCAACGTGAACAACCTTCGGCAAGTAGAACAAAGATGAACTGCCACCATAACCGACTGCCCCGAAACAGCTGATGGTAGTCATGTTGGTGCACACAATTCTAAAGAAATTGCCAACCGTCACGTGCAAATGATGATGGCTGGGAGAGGTTCAGGACGATATAACGAGAAACGTGAGGGGAAGGGAGAGGGGTGGCGGGAAGAGTTGGTGATGTGGAAACGTGTGGCAGAGTTTCTGGTACACCTTCGTTCTGTGCACGAGAATGATTAATGGCCAGGGAATGGCCATCTTCATGCTGAAAATCACTTAGAACTTTCTATATAAATTATAATAATTTGTGTTATTATTAGTAGTAGTAGGGAGCGGGAGGTGAGTGAGCTGAAGACGTTGTGCTACTTTTGTGTCTGGAAACCTCTTTGAGCCTGGCATCTGAAAACTTCCAACCTCGTGCTTTGGAAAACAAACTTTGACAACTTTGCGTTAGAATTATCTGTGTGACCTTTACATTTCCGGTAACCACGTCAGTTGCGTTTCCATTACTACTTGGAACGTAAAAAAAAAACCCAGTGATACCCATGTAATTTTGCTGTTTGTAATGTTCTTTGTTCTTTACATTAAAACACACACACACACACACACACACACACACACACACACACACAAACTTGACCGCACCGCCAAGCCGTCCCCAACGCCCCCACACCCACACCCACACCCCCCAAAAAACTTCCAAAGTTTATCATTTGAAAACCCATTTTATCTTTAGGTCTTCAAACTGCTACGGATTTTACAATCTAAACCCCCTTGATCCATGCTAATGAAATTTATTTGACCCTTACATTGCGAAACCCACTGATGACCTTGGATTTACATTTGTGAACCTCTTCTACTTTACTATTTGAAAACCACTGAGTTTTCCATTTCAAAGCTTCTTTGAAAATCCCCTAGACGCTTGCTTTTGAAAATCTCAAACTGAAAACCTATTTAACCTTTCGTTTTGGCAACTCTGTAAACTTTACCGTTCGAAAACATACTGCGAGCTTTTGATATGGGAAAAAGACGATTATGGCAAAGGTGTTACATTAACACGCGCGCGTGCGCGCGCACACACACACACACACACACACACACACACACACACACACACAGATAGAGAGATAGAGAGATAGACGATATACTTTTTGAAATAATTTGGTGGGCAAACATTTTAATCTGCTTATCTGAGTAACCTGATCCTGAACGCGTGCAAACGCGATCTAAATGTCTGCAGAGAAACATGGATGGTGATGCCAGATAAGTGTTTGTTTATGACGGCTCTCTCAATCTGCCTCTCCTGTAACCACTATGCTTACTGCTAACGTTATAATCTCCAACACCGACATTGCGTTCAACTGCTGCCGCAGGTGCTACTGATACTGCTGTTGCTGCTGCTGTCACAACTACCAGCGCAGGTTGTAGCTATTGCAGTTGCTGCTGCTAATGATACTGCATTGCTGCTGCTGCTAATGATACTGCTGTTGCTGCTGCTGCTAATGATACTGCTGTTGCTGCTGCTGTCACAACTAGCAGAGCAGATTGGATCTGTTGCAGTTGCTGGAGCTAATGATACTACTGTTGCTACCGCTGCAGCAGTATCTAATGATACCTCTTTACTGCTCCAGTTGCTGCTGCTGATGGAAAGTTTTGATGCAAAACTTACGGGTCGGCGTGCCCAAAATTCAATTTCGTATGTAATAGTTATTACTGCTGTTGCTGCCACTTCTATGTGATATCGGATCGCAGAGAATGAAACATGCGACCAGGAATCTGAGTATACATACCAGGTGCGCACAGTGATCGCAGTTTTGACATCCCCTGCCAGTGGTTGTCTGGGTGGCCAGTCTTTGGGATGACATGACAAACCGAGGTCCCGTGTCCAGCACGTATACAGCGTACTGAGGATACTTCCCCCTAAACCCCGAGCCCCTTGCGACCCGCCACACAAGGCCACTCAGGCCACCCACCTCCCCCTCACACATACAAACTTACATGGAGAGAGAGAGGGAAGGGAGAGGGGGGAGAGAGGGGGGGGGATAGACACAGAGAGAGACAGAGACAGAAAGACTGAGACAGAGAGAGAAGGGTTGTGGTGGAAAAGAGGGGGAAAGTAGAGAAAGACATCACAACAACCACACATGAACGCTCGAGCACACGCGCGCACACACACACACACACACACACACACGTACATACGCGCGCGCGCGCGAGCAAATACCTCCCAGTTCCCGCCTGTTCCTGCAGAAGATAACTAAGCGGAGGCTGCTGGGTTGGAGTTGACATTACCCACACGGAAATTGCCTAGATCTCATGTCAGCTCATGGATGTTGTCCAAGCACTCTGATTTTGACAGATCCTAATCTGCCGCTTAAGCTCTCTATCTCTCTTGTGTCTCTGTCTCTGTATGTCTTTCTGTCTGTCTGTCTGTCTGTCTCTCTCTCTCCACATCTCGCACGCCCACACACATTATGGCCTTGTTCATTAAATGATCTGAATCTGTGTCTCACAAGCACGCCCTCTCTCTCTCTCTCTCTCTCTCTCTCTCAAATACACACAGACAGAACGTTAGAGAGAGAGACAGGCAGACAGACAGACAGAGAGAGAGAGAGACAGAGACAGAGAGAGCGTGCTTGTCAGAGGAGGAACACTGAGAAGAAGACAGAGAGACAGAGACAGCGAACTCGGATGACATGCGAATTGGAAAACAATGAGGAATGTTTTATATTCATTTCCGTTCATTCTAATGATCTTATAATTTGTGCTCTTTGTTTAGGATTCCACTCCGCCAATTCCCAACGCCCCTTGCGTCATCTCCCAAAACGACGCTGATTGGCTATCGTATTCAAACGAGATAGCTCTCGCCTTCGAGCACAGAATGCCGGCGTCAGGTTTGTGCCGGTGAATTGATCGCTAGGATGTTTAGTTGATTAGTTGATTAAATCATACAAATTTACATGCATTGGTGGTTTTAGAATTGAAACAGAACCTTTTCTATGTGCAATTACAAAAAAAAAAAAAAAAAAAAGCAATACCAGTAAAACACGACTAAGATTTATTATTGAACGAAAACTTGAGGAAATGAGAACAAATAATCCGAGAGATGGGTAGGTGGATGGATGGATAGATAGACAGATAGATAGATGGACCGAGAGGCCTAGAGACCGTGACAGACAGACAGACCGAGATGAAGAGGAACAGACAAAAAATATATCATATGTGTTCCAAATAAAATACTGTTTTAAACCAAGATGTCATGCCCAGAAACGTGAGGGATCGAATCAGTTCCAGATGGACTTAAGGGGCATATAAGGCTACCATGCAAATGCTGACGGCTGGTTTTGTTTTGAAATTGTAAAACAAAGACAGAACTGTTCATACTTATGTAAACAATGAAATGGACAAGGTTGAATGGGATCTCCTTTATTTTCTTCTTCTTTTTTTATCACTTGTACAGTAATCGAATTGTTTCGTTTTGGTGAAATGTTCTTTCTATTTATGAGTTTTGTTTTGTTTATTTATCTTTTTTTTCTGTTTAAATGCATTTATCGTGTGTTGCTAAGCAAAGTAAAACGAAAAAAAAAAAATGCTAAAAAAAAAGGGAATATCATATCTTACAGATATCAATCTACCTATCTAAAGTATATCTTATATCTTAAAGAATATCAAAACTGAAACTTGTATTAGTATCTATAAAAACAACAACAACAACCAACCAACCAAACAAAAAAACACGTGTGTGTCAGAAAGGCGTGTCAACAACAAGAAGCAGTGAATTTCGCAAGGTACGTTCACAAAAGAGGGACAGAAGGTGTCAACCCCACACCACGCAACTGAGGAATACCACCAGGACGGCCCCACAAGGACAAGTTCAAAAGAAAGCACCCCCCCCCCCCCCCCATCCACCCCCCATCCACCTTCTCACCCAGCGTCCTCCCTCCTACTATCCCGCACCTCTCCCCCCCCCCCCCCCCCCCCACACCCTCTCCCCCCCCCAAAAAAAAAACAAAAAAAGATCGCACACACACACAAAAACCCACAAAAAAAGGAGCATGCAAGAACTTGCGGCGTGGTCCATTACAGAGAGGACTGGTCAGGACAGCGCTAAGTAATCTCCTCATTCTGTGCCAGATCAGGGGGACTCAGTGACTGTCTGTCCCACCTCTCAGCTTTCGTGTCTGGCTCGCATTACAGTCTGGCAGAGACACGTTGGACACGGCAGAGTATCGGTGGCAGCCGTCGTCTGCTTGTTTTGTTTTGTTTTGTTTTTTCTTTGGGGGGCGGGGGGGTTGTAATTCTACGTCTTCCTTTCTGAGACAGAGAGACAGAGACAGAGACAGAGATACGGAGGGACACACACACGCGCGCCCACTGTATATATATATATATATATATATATATATATAGAGAGAGAGAGAGAGAGAGAGAGAGAGAGAAAGTGCGTGTGAGAGAGAAAGAAAAAAGAAGGGATATATATATATATATATATGTGTGTGTGTGTGTGTGTGTGTGTGTGTGTGTGTGTAGTTACGTACATACATACATACATACATACACTCACAGACAAAAAGGGAGGCAGATAGAGAGGCAGAATGGGAGATTCAGACAGGCAGGCATAGAAAAAGACAGCAGTAATAAGTAAAAGAAAAAAAAAGGGGGGGGGGGGTGACCAAATAAAAAGAGAGCGTAAAAAAAACTGACAAGATGAGACAAAGGGATATAGTGAGACTGGCAGGGAGGAGGCGAAGAAGGTGGGTAAGAGTGTGGGTGGGTGGGGAGAGGGGTGCGGGGTGTGAGTAAGAGGCTGACCTCATCGAAGAGGCGGACTCCACACGGTTCACTTGACAAATGTGTCCCTGGCGTGACCTGCCGCCATCACCACCCGGTGAGACAGGAGAATCACACACAGGTACAATACCTGGCAACGTGTGTGTGTGTGTGCGTGTGAGTGTGAGAGAGAGAGAGAGAGAGAGAGAGAGAGAGAGAGAGAGAGAGAGAAAGAGTGTGTGTGTGTGTGTGTGTGTTTGTGTGTGTGTGTGTGTTTGTGTGTGTGTGTTGTGTGTGTGTGTGTGTGTGGTGCGCGAGTCTCGGTGTCTGTGCGAGGGGAAGACATACAAACAGAAACAGACAGACAAAGAGAGAGAGAGTGAAAAAGAATTACTGGATAGATGTGTGTGTGTCTGTGTGCGCGCACGTGTGTGTGTGTGTGTGTGTGTGCGTGTGTGCGGGCGTGCGTGTCTGTGTGTGTGTATACGCGCACACACACCACAGTGTTTTCTCTTCGATCACATTCCCTGGGCAGAATAACCGGTGAACTCAGCGACTTGTGTGAAACACCAGACACTCTCCGGTCTCTGTGCCCCACTCCTCAGTTCAGTACAGTTAAACTGCTCGAGGAGGCGTCACTGCGTTCGGGCAAATCCATACACGATACACCACATCTGCCAAGCAGACACCTGACCAGCAGCGTAACTCGACGCCCCCATTTCTCACGGTGGAGGAGTGGAGAGGTAAGGGGGTTGGGTGGACGGGGTTGGGGGGAGGGGGGGGGAGGATAATACAAATGGAGCGGGGTCAGGTGAGTGAGACAGGAAACACGAAAGGGGGCACTTGGATCACGTGACGCGAGAGGTCAAGCGTGCAAATGTCGCCGTGAACGACGACTGAAGAAGATTTTTGCTCACGGACATCACACGAAAGGCATCCCACGCTCCCTCAAACCCTGCCGTCATCCAGCACCATCCCTACCTACCCTCGTATACCCCGCCCCCCATACATACAAACTATCCCAGAGAGACACGAGAAAAGGGAAGAAAAAGAAATTCACCCTTTTTTTTCTAGGTATTCGAAAACAACAAACAATGGCAAAAACTTTTTTTTTTAACATGGTAACAGAATCAGAAAAGCAACGCTGACGACCGTTTCCTGTCACCCTGCTGTTTCTCTCTGAACCTTTTAGTAGTTGTCTGAGTACCATGAAACGAGGAGGAGGGGCTGGGGGAGGGGGGGGGGAAGGGGTTATAAAAGATGCTGACGGGAAGATTGGTCATTCCGGAAGAGAGCTGTTTCATCCTGCTGACAGGTGACCTCCCCTTTGTTCTGAGCTCTGTGGGCGAGTTGAGTGGTAACAACGTGTCAGGTAAAGCCACGAGTCTGCTCCACTGATCTGTTTGATCGAGACCCCCCCCCCCCCCTCCCCGTTCCCCACTCTTCCTGGTGTGTGTGCTTGTTTTTGTTAAGACTTCGAGACCAGTGTGTCACGAACAGGTAACGGTGCCACTGGTCTCTCCTCGGCTTGTTTCTTTTGCCTTTTCTTTCTTTTCTTTCCATTCTCCTCACCCTTCCCTCCTCATCCCCCATCTCTCTCTCTCTCTCTCTCTCACTCTTTGCAACTCTTCATACAAACCCTGGTGTTCGTTCAGGTGAGAGGACTGCAGGATGACGGTAGACACGCGGATCACATGGAATTATCACGTGCAAATGTCGCCGTGTCCGATTACTAAACAGTTTACTCACAGAACTGCAAAAAAAAGGACAATCTCTCGCTCTCTCTCTCACACACACACACACACATACATACATACACACGCACGCGTGCGCGCGAAAGAACGAAATAAAAGGAGGAGTGAGGAAGATGAAGAGGAGAGGGGAAAAAAAAAAGAAATGGGAAAGGGACGAGGGACTTTTGGCCGATGAAATAAGTGGCTGCAACGATTGTGGTTCCACTCCAGGTGGGCGGAGGGGTTTAGTTGTAATGGCAAGATGAATAAGGAGGAGAGGAAGCTGCAGGAAGGGGTGGTGGTGGTAGAGAGGACAATGGTTATACATCCTGATGGGAAGATTGGTCAGTCCGCTGACTGGAAAGAGCTGTTTGATCCCCTTTGTCAGGTGACAGCACCCCTCCCCCCTTCCCCCGCCGCCATTCTCCTGGGCTGTGTCAGGTGGTGGAACTGAGTCTCTTCTCCATCGATATGTGGTGGAACTGAGTCTCTTCTCTATCCACATGTCTGTCCTCCCCTCTCTGGTTGCTTGTTAAAAGTGAAGGAGTTACAAGTTCTTGTGTCACCTAGGAGTGTCCATGCCGCTTCCCTTTCTTCTTACTTCTCGTTCTTGTCTGTCTTCTTTATTCCTTCCTTCCTTCCTTCCTTTTCTTCTTCTTCTTCTTCCTGTCTTCCTTCTTTCTCCTTCTTCCTCTTCTTCTCGTTCTTGTCTTCATTCTTTCTTCTTCTTCTTCTTTATTTATTTCTACTTTGGTTTCAGTCCCCTCTTCTCTCTCTGACTTTATACTTCTCCTTAATATCATTAATCAGAACATAAGACTCTTCACAACGAACAGTGTTCAACGGAAAACAACCTCTGCATGTTCCTAAAAACCATCACCACAACCACCAACACATCACCACTACGAACGACAATTGTCACCACGACCAGAAGTATAATACACCATTACTGTGTTGACGTGTGTGTGTGTGTGTGTGTGTGTGTGTGTGTGTGTGTGTGTGTGTGTGTGTGTGTGTGACAACCTCTGCATGTTCATAAAAACCATCACCACAACCACCAACACATCACCACTACGAACGACAATTGTCACTACGACCAGAAGTATAATACACCATTACTGTGTTGACGTGTGTGTGTGTGTGTGTATGTGTGTGTGTGTGTGTGTGTGAGTGCGTGCGTGGGAACGTAAGTGTGTGTGTGTGTGGGGGGGGGGGGGGAGCGGGGGGGTTGGTGTGTGTGAGCGTGCGTGCGTGCGTGCGTGCGTGCGTGCGTGCGTGTGTGCGTGCGTGCGTGTGTGTGTGTGTGTGTGTGTGTGTGTGTGTGTGTGTGTGTGTGTGTGTGTGTGTTTAAGTTTGGTGATGCATGTTTGGATGTTGTCGATTCTTTTAAATATCTTGGCATCGAATTTAGCAGAAACGGAACTTTTTACAAAGCTAAAAAAATGATTTATGAACAGTGCCAAAAAGCTATGTTTTCGTTACTTCAGTCAGCCAGAAATCAAGATTTACCTTTACATATCATTCTGGACATGTACCAGTCTATGATTGTTCCTGTTTTGTTGTATGGTGCAGAATATGGAGTCATGAAAATGTAGATATACTTGAAAATTAGAATTGAAATTTTTGAAACGCTTGTTCAAACTGAAGAGAAATACTATGACCCAAATTGTTTATGGAGAAACTGGTATTTATCCAATTAGTGTGTTAGTGAAAATCAGATTAGTTCGATTTTGGACCAGCTCAGTGATATCAAACACAGAAAAATATTCTGGGAAAATATATTTGATATTACTTGACTTATATCGAAATGGTATTTATTCTTCAAAATGGATGAGTTGTATCAGACAAATTTTAAATGAAGCAGGGTATGACTGTGTTTGGGATGCTCAATTCTTCTTGGAGAAGGAATCTTTCTGCAAGAATGTCAACATTGCTTTGAGAGATAGTTTTCAAAATCTATGGAGACATGCTCTACAAGTGAGCAGTAAATGTTTGTTTTATCGAAATTTCAAAAGTGGATTTGGTACAGAAAAATATATAAGTCAGATTTCGAAGTAGTAATCATAAGCTGGAAATAGAAACAGGGAGACACAAAGGCATACCACGAGAGTTACGGCTTTGTAAGGTTTGTAACATGTCTGTGATTGGTGATGAGATCATTTTATAATGGAATGTCCCAATTATGATCAGTTACGAAATAGATATGTTTCTAAAAAATATTTGTCTCCAAAATCGGTTTTTAATTTTTGCAATATGCTCAAACGAGGCACAAAAAAAAAGTCATTTTAGCTGTAAGTAAGATGATTAGATTTGCAAATGTTGCCTAGCTATACTTTTGGAGTTAAAAGACATTTGTGTTTTCTCAACTTTTTTTGTGACATTGTTGTGTATTTGGAAATGTTTGTTCTGGGCACGAAAGGATTATTTTGCAGTAATCCTCCATACTCCAATAGGAGTGAAAGGATAATTAAAACTTGAAACGTGTGTGTGTGTGTGTGTGTGTGTGTGTGTGTGTGTGTGTGTGTGTGTGTGTGTGAGTGGATACATATGTAAGAGTCACGAGACTTTTCACACACTAAAATAGACGCAAAAAGAACGGCAAGGCTGATATGGTTACACAGACAGAGAAGAAAATCTAGGCCATGTAAGAGTGCAATGCGCAAGGGAACGTCAGACCTACGTCATGTGGTGTTAATTAATGAGGGAACCAAAGAGAAAAATCTATAATTCCTATACATGACAAATCGAAAAAAAACAACCTGGCATGCACTGTAGTAGCAATAAAAATGGCAGACTGCTTTAGAAAGACATGAATATCGAGACATGGAAAACGCACGTAACAGAATCGAAAATTGAAGCAAGGCCACGAACAGCCGCAAGAAGCGTCAAAAATATAAACAAAATAATCAAATACAAAAAATAAGAGAATATATCTGGACACAAAGGAATGCATGAATATACAGGAAAATGCAGGCAGACACCAGACCAACAGACAAATAGATAGACAGACAGATAGATAGACAGACAGACAGGCGGATAGACATATCAGACAGATAAACAGGTGAGTCGGTAGATAGACTGATGAATATATAAATGGATGCATGGATGGATCGACAGACAGACAGACAGACAGACAGTAATACAGAAACAAGCCTTCGGTTCCATGAGAATAACTTGATGTAATTGAGAGAGAGAGAGAGAGAGAGAGACAGAGAGAGAGAGAGAGGGGGGGGAGAAAGACAGACAGACAGTCAGACAGACAGACAGAGAGTAATACGGAAAGAAGCCTTCAGTTCCGTGGATAACTTGATGTAACTGAGAGAGACAGACAGACACAGACAGACAGAGAAGAGACAGAGACAGTGAAAGAGAGTTAGAATTAACTTCATCCAATACAACAATTACAACAACGGAACACAGTAGACTGACTCCCTTCTGAGGAGACAAGAGGTGAAGAGACTCGAATCCTCTTTCCTTACCATTGACCTCTTTGCTCACATCTTATACAACTCTTCACACAATGCCCTTCTATATCCCCCGGTCCCCACCTCCAGATTCTATTCTTTTGAATCCTTCATCAGGAAAAAACAAGAGAAATAAAAGACAGGACTCTAATTTTACCTGGAAAGTCATTTTGGGTGCAGGTATGAGTACATGGGGTTGAAATACGGTCTCCTTTCTTGACTTACCTGAAACAAACAAGAAATGTTTTTTTCATGTACTTGAAATGCTGTTTACACATCTAGTGACTGAGTGTCACACACACACACACACACACACACACACACACACACACACACACACACACACACACACACAGAAAGAGAGAGAGAGAGAGAGAGAGAGAGAGAGAGTACGGACAGGCAGCAATGGTGTACGTGTGTTGGATGGGTAAGATGCGTGTATGTCATACACAAACATGCGTACACACAAAACTTAATGCACACACACACACACTGACTGACTGAAACCATTTATTGTCAGATTAACTGTTTGTTGTACTGACATTTTCGCAACCATTTGAATAAAATATTAACTGATCAACACAAGGAAATTCTGATTTGAGGAAGGTATGATTTAAAAAAAAAAAATAAAAAAAAAAAAAAAAAAAATATATATATATATATATATGTGTGTGTGTGTGTGTGTGTGTGTGTGTGTGTGTTGGACTGAACTTGAGAAGCGACATCCACGGGTTTTCATTGTGAACTCTGATTCGTGGAGTTGCCAGTCCGGTTTGTCGTGGTGGTGGTTACACACGATCACTGAGATACAGAGAGTGGCAGTGAAAAAGAGTGATATGTACACAGACAATATATAGAACAATAATAAGAAGAAAAATATTTAGAACATGATAACTTTAGAAGTAGTCATGTAAGAAGTAGTCATAGCAGAAGACGTTATGTAAGGTCAGAAAGATGACGTAAAAATAGCATTACGTCACCTGTTATAGTCTGTGACCAAGCTGCCGGGTGGCAGCGAAAATTCAGATTTTATTTTTTTGTTTAACAAAATAAGTGTTGGTTTTCAACTTTGTTTTATTCATTTTATAATCGCTGCGTAAAAATGACCCTGGTAACATGTAAACAACTTATCCCTTGAGGAAGGAACGTGATCGTTCCGAAATTATGGAATATTTGACAGATTGATGTGTTTCTTTTTTTTCTCTTTATATATATATATATATATATATATATATATATATCACACACACACACACACACACACACACACACACACACACACACACACAATCACAAACACTCAAATCTTTCTAATTCCATCAGATCAATCAGCAAAACCACCATCGTCAACAACGTAAACAACACCATCAACAACAACAACAACAAACAAACAAACGAATCAACAACACATCACTCGAAACACGATCCTTCATCACCCCTCCCTCTCTCTCTCTCTCTCTCTCTCTCTCTCTCTCTCAAAGGCCCTGCTGGTATGTAAATATTTCAACTTCATTCCAGTGCATTTTCCACTCCGGTCCAGTATCAGATTCCAAAGCTTCAAGTAAT
>NC_134893.1:19931836-19941836 GCF_041734735.1 Babylonia areolata | reverse complement strand
CAGTAAAGTTCTTGCTATGGAATAAGATATCTTATCAGAATCAGCACAAGGCTCGTACGATACAATAAAAGCAAAACCGTTGGAATATCAGTGTCAACATCGCAAGTTATGAACTGATGATATGTTTACGCTTTGTTTTATAATGACCAAGAAGTCGTTTACTGCTCTTATCGCAAATATCATATTATTCTACATGATAATTTGGCCACTCAGTAGTGGATTTGTAAATTCACAACACTATACCTATGTCAGTGTTTGTTTGTCTTAAAAAGCTGAACCGCCATCTCATAACGTAGGCATATACTGACTTTGTATTCCATTGAATCCACAAGCCTAAGATGCAAAGATCGGTTACATTTGGGTTTTTTTAACAATATATCTCGTCATTTTGTTTTCATCCTATTCGTAGCGAACTCTTTTAAGGGCAGCTTCAGGAAGTAATTTGACTGTAATTTATTCCAGTAAGAGCAGAACTAAATTGTTTTTGATGTCTCTAGATAATTTTCTGGCATTACCTGGACAGCTCACAAAATTGCAGTTATAACACGCGTATAGTTGGCTCTATTCCCCATAAAAACCTTCTAATGGCCTCAAGTTGCTGTCTTTGAAGGGTTCCCTCCTCCACCACATCCCATTCAAAGTGCACTTTAATGAAGTTTTGTTGTTGGTGGTGGTGTTTGTTTTGTTTTTTTTAATGACGAAAGAGTTGTTTTCCTGCATACAAAGAAATAAAGGAAGAGAGAGAGGGAGAGAGGGGTGGTGGTGGTGGTAGGGGGGGGGGTTATGTCCAGTATGTCCAGATCATTCTGGTGGTTTGCTCTCATTTCCTCTCTCTTTCTCTGTCTCTGTATGTCTGCCTGCCTCTCTCCCAGAGAGAGAGAGAGAGAGAGTGTTTCAGGTGCAACTTCGACGAAACATAGTTATTGATACATCTTTCCAAGCGATGAGTCACCGAAGGAAAGAAGAAGAAGAAGAAGGGAAAAAAACAAAACAAAAAAACTTGCACTTTGACATTTCCCTCCGAAGTCTGCAAGTGAACTAAACTGGGCCAAGAAGACTAGCGAGACAATATACTTTCCCCCAAAGCTCTCATGGCCCCCTCTCCCTATCTGTTTCATGAGGCGGAGATGAACTCTCTCAGTCACTGAGCAAGAATAACGATGCATTCATTGTCCTTTGCAGACAGCTTTCGCTCGGCCCTCTCCTCTCCTTCTATCGAGTTCTGACATCCCATCCAACTTTTCCTCTTTTCTGGGTTCTGCCATGGCGGTGTGGAGATCTGGAATGGTACCCCGATTCTTTTTTCATCCTTACAGAGTTTTTTCTTCCCTCTATCTTCTGCGCCATCTCAGTGGCGTTATTACCCCCAGGCTGCTCATCCCCAATTCCTCATTTCAACATCCACACCATGACTCTTGGAATGTTCTGATTATTTCTTGTAGTCCACCCAGCTGTTGCAGCAGTTTATATCCTCTAGGCCATATGTTACAATAATCTTGCTGAATGTTTTGGTTAAATTACATTCCATCCAGTGGCAGTACTCATTCACGGTTTTCCCATGGGCTGAAATAGTGAAGACAGATAAAAAAATTAAATAAAAAAATTTAAACCACATATATTAGCGACAACATATAACATGAAGAAAGGAAATAACAACAGACAAACAAAAACGAATAAGAAAGTCAAACTCAATCGTATAAAAGCGAGTGGTGGAAAAAACAACAAACAAACAAAAAACCCAAACAAACGCAGTTCAGTAACGAAGAAGACGTCGATAAAAGAAGTAAGCTGCCATAGATAATTGATAACATAATTATATTAATACTTTAATAACACCTTATAAAAACTCTCGTGCTCCTTGAAGCTTTGTCATCATGAATACATGCCATGATGTGACATTTGGTATCACTGACAATATTTCCTTTTTTTCTTGTTCTTTATTATTTGTTATTGTTCTTCTTATTATTATTACTAACATAAGTATTATCATATTGAAAAATAGCCCTTGTATCTCAACAAGTTAACTTTTTTTTTCGATGTTCATTGCTGGACCAAATGTTTCCCTATATGAATGTTGAATCACACTTATGTCGTGAAATGTCAAAATATAACCTTGTGTACAAGGGGGAAAAAAGAAGAAGACGAAGACGTCGAGCAAGAAGAAAACCATGAGGTTCATTCAGGGATGTCCTGACATCCCCACACCCCTCGTTATGCCTCCACCATCCTGTCGCATCAACAGCGTTTTTCCCCAGCCAGTGTACTTCACTGCACTTGTTCCATTCCATTTCATTCTGCTCTTCACTGATTCCTCCCAGGCCATCCCACCTTCCTAATCTCCCTCATCCATCGTTTCGGGTAAACATTATCTGGACAAAAACAGTTGATTATCATTTCCTGTTAATACCTTAATTAGTCTCACCTGCACCACGCGAACTCACTTTTTTATATTTCGCTGGAGAGAGGAAGAAGGCTTCATTTGGGGAAGTGGGGGTGGGGGGTCTATTGTACTGAGTCGATGCACTTTTTGTTTTTGTTTTTCTCCATGTAATCTCAAAACGCTGAGCGATTGTACATAATTTGGTGTCCATTTTTTTCTTTTTCTTTCGTTTTTTTTTTTCAAAACACACGAAATGTAGCAGAGATAGATAGAAGAGTAAAACAACACAAGGTGATATAATGTCTTGTCACAATAATGTTTTGTCACAACGACTTTCATAAACCATAATGTATCGACCTTTCAGAGCTAATCACCACGGTACAAGTAGTTACAAAGTAACATTGTTTCTTCACCGTAAATCTCTGTACCTATAGCAAGCCAAATTACGTACAGTGCATAATCAGTCGATGCCATCAATAAACAAAATCTTAACAAATCAATATGGATACGAAAAATATTTCTTTGGAATAACACTTTCACGAAGTTAGAAATAATTGATGTTCCAAAACAAAAAGAACCTCATTTTCAGCTGATTCTTTACACAAGAAATAAAAAATCATGTGTGTTCTTAAGGCAGAATCTGTGTGTATCAATTCTGGAAGTACCAAGTCCAAATTCGGTTAAAGTAAACCTTTGCTGGAGAGAGAAAGAGGGGGGGGGGGGGAGGAAAAATGTAATATAATTTATATCGCATACATTCTTATATTCAAAAATCATTCAGTATATATATATATCAATTTTGTAATGTATATATATTAATTTTTTTTTAAACACACACACACACAATCACACACACCACACACACACACACACACACACATATATATATATATATATGTATATATATATATATATATATACAAACACACAACCATATATATATATACATATACATATATATATACAAAACACGCACACACACACACACACACACACACACACACCTCCAAAATTCAATACAATAGCAAAAAAAAAGAGAAGAAGACAGAGAAATGAAAGAGAAATGATTAGGAAAAAAATCCCCGTTTCGTTTGAGCTAGTTTATGCTGCCAGCAGAGAATGAGAGCATGGCTGAGGTTTGCAGCCATTTCAGGCTCGTGCCCTGTTCAAATCGATGATGTCCTCCGAGGCTTTTTCTTTCCGTCACTTCATGTCTGGCTGATACGAGTAAGCGTCATCCCTCCATCGGTGTACAGTTCTGAAATTCTTCCTCCCTAAACGTTTACTCCTGGACCAAAATCTGCGATTTCCCCCCATCTTTTCTTCTTTTTTTCCCTTCTGTTTTTTGTTGCTGTTCGTTTAAAATCTCGTTTGGACACAAATTCCCATCTGAATTGATCCACGTCTGTCTGTCTGCCTGTCTACCTGTCTCTTTGTCTGTCTGTCTCTGGTTCCCTCGTCCCCCTCCCAAAAAACAACAACAACAACAACAACAAAAACAAAAAAACCACCAGATGTCAAGAAGGTCAGTCAGAGGCATAACTAAGTATAGAAGAGTGTGTCGTTTAACGTCATCTTGGAAAAGGGGGCTTCTCTCGATCCAATTTTCCACTATCCTTTAATGGAAAAGGGAGAGGGGCGAGGGAGGTGGAGGGGGAAGAACCGCACTTGCACTGGTCGGCAGGAAGGGTATGGAGGATCCCTTGTCCTTGTCACCGGAGCGTCGACCTCCAAGATGGCTGACTGTCAGAAGAGATGAAATAATCTTCGAGAGGAGAAAAAAAAAAGTGGTCTGGGTGATTCGCCTCCGTTCCCCGTTTATCTGGCCCCTCTCTGAACATAGATTCCCTTTTTCTCTGCTTTTCATTCAGCGTGGTGAATATCTGCCTGCTGTCTGCTGTGTCTTGTCCCCCTCCCTCCCCTCCCTTCTCTTTTGTGTGCTGCCCATCATCATCATCACCATACTGTCAGGGCGGGAAGTGACACTTGATGGCGGATAGATGCAGAGAACAGATTGAGTCTTTGTGATGCAGACTTCGCAGCGAGAACCGGCGCCCCCTAACTGTACACCTACCTCCCCCTCATCCGCCCCCCCCCTCAGTAGAAGTCGTCGAAATTTTCGTGGTCATCATCGTCATCCCACATCATCACTAAAGGAAGATGTCGGCGATTTACACGGAAGGTACACAATGACGATAACATGGCAGTGACAATCTTTTAGGTGTCAGGCCTCCAGCCCATTACACAGGAGTGGGCCAAGGGGAAAAAAAGAAGTATTGATTCATACAGCGTGAACAAGAACACATCCATGCCTACCCGCGCATTTTCATACATACCCCCACTCTCTCACACACACACGCCGCACGCGAATTTAATTAACTGTAACACCACTCTCCCCCCCTCACCCCCCCCCACCCCCCCCCCCAACACACACACACACACACACACACACACACACACACACACACACACACAAAGGATAACAAACTGACAAAACTTGCAACCATACTAATCACGGGAGTCAAATACGCATGATGATATCAGTCACTCTACAAAACAACATCCACGCAAACTCGTGCATTCGTGATCGATTTCAGGAGCTCTGCTCTCATACTAAATACTTTGTGAACGAAAACTGACAACTTTGTAATTACACATTCTGACCCGCACGAGATTACAACAGCAAAATTGAGAAGATAAACAGTAACCTGGCAAGGATTACAATGGAGACACAACTAAGTCTTCGATGTGCACAGTTCGCAGACACACACACACACACACACACACACACACACACCACACACACACACACACACACACACACACACACGGCGCATTTATATTATGAATAACAAAATGGTATGACCACATAAAATTATCTTTTCCAATTTCTATGTTCAGAGAGTTATATAGTTTGGTTTTTTTTTCAATTCATTTTCAGATCGAGAGAGATGCATAACCCCTTGCCATTCGAAAATGAAATCCGTCACTCAAATTTATGGAGATTGTTTGAAAGTAATAAAATAGTTGTCCTCTTTTTTTATATTATGCTTATCACCACCCTCTCTCTCTCTCTCTCTCTCTCTCTCTCTCTCCCTCGATCTTCTCTCCCCCTCCCCCCACACATTCTCTCTCTTAATATGTGATGTTTAAACTGTGTGTGTGTGTGTGTGTGTGTGTGTCTCCCCATGCGCGCTTATGTGTGTGTTTGTGTGTGGAGGGTGGAAGGAAGGTTGGAGGGTATGTGTGTGTGCGTGTTTCTGCGCGTGTGTGTGTGTGATCGCGCGCTTGCGTGTGCGTGTGAAAGTAATGGAAATATTTTCTGTCTCTCGGAGGTGCGTGTGTGCGTGTGTGCGTGCATGCTTGTGTATCTGTGCGTGGGTTGGAGAGAGAGAGAGAGAGAGAGTGTGTGTGTGTGTGTGTGTGTGTGTGTGTGTGTGTGTGTGAATGTGAGACAGAAGGGTGCAGACGGAGAGAGACAGACAGACAGACAGACAGAGACAGACAGACAGACAGACAGAGACAGAAATGTGAGAATCGGGAAGCGAAGGAGATGGGAACAGGATGAGGAGGCTTTATCGTTCAAAGGCTTCAGCGTGATAGATGGTGGTGTTTATCGAGAGGTGAAGAGAAACTTAAAAAAAAAAAAAACACCAAAAAACGGGAGAGCCAGGCAATATAATATAACAAACAAAAACACTAACAACCTCACGGAGAGAAATTATTACTTGGATTGAAAAAAAGACCAAGAAGATTCCCAGGACAATATCCTCTTAAAATGAGAACTTCCCACGTTGGCTGTCGATATCTGATAGCTCGTCGTCAGGCAAGATTGCAGGCCCTTACGTAGAAAATCACCTTTCACTGAGGGATATTATATATATTATAATATAAACATCACCTGGGTGGCGGGGGAAGAGGGGAGGGTGAGGGGGGCAGAGAAAGAGAGAAAGAGATTGGGGGGAGAGAGAGATTTAAGAAGAAGAAGATGGATAGCTTAAAAACATATTTCTTCCACACGTGTGTGCGTGCGTTCGTGCGTGTGAGTTTGCGTGTGATGTAACGTATATATATATATATATATAGAGAGAGAGAGAGAGAGTAAACACTGCGAGAAATTCAGCTTCACAATCACGAAACTAGCAAAACACGACGAATACCAATTCCATTAAACAGAGCCCACAAATCTGTGCACTGGAAGAATCATTAAATTTATCGAAGAGCTTTGTTTCAGTCTCAGTTTCAGTTTCAGTTTCAATGAGGTGTCAAATCGTGCGGGCTGATCCATATACGCAACACAACATCCTGGGAATACAGAGAACAGATGATTGACTTTCCTAGAAACCCAACGCGCTAAGCAAGCCTTGAGCTAGTCAATCAAGGAGAGAAAGAGAGTTGGTGCTGGGGAGAGAGAGACAGATAGAGAAGCGGAGACAGAGGAAAGACAGAGACAAAGAAGGAAAGAATTATATGAGAGAGAGAGAGAGAGAGAGAGAGAGAGAGAGAGAGAGAGAATTCATTTCCCCACTCAGTCTACTTTTATCCCTTTCTCCTCTTTTTTGTTTTTCCTCTTCCCCCTCTTCCTCATAAAAAAAAATGCTAGTTTTCCTTTCGTCGTCTTTTTCGTCTTTTCCTTCCTCTTCTTCCATATATTCTACTTCTCTTTTGAGACATAAAATATATCCAGCAATCAATTCTAATTAAGCCCCTCCTGCTAATCTTATACCCCGTTCTTTTGCATTCCTCTCTGCTTCAAGCTTTTTTCCTTTTTTTTCCCCCTTTTTTTCCTTTGTCAAAGAGATACAAAAATGTCTTGTCATCAAGTCTTATTACCTCTTTTATCATATTCTACAGCACACTTCCTCTCTTTTTTTCCCTTGGCGGGCACACACACACACACACACACACACACACACACTCCACAATCACCATCACATAACGTTCTCCTTTCCGCCGACCTCATTGCCCCCCCTCTCCACCTTCTCCCATTTCCCGTCATCTCCCATAGTGCTACCCCCAACCCTTCACTTGCGCACAGAGAGAGAGAGAGAGAGAGAGAGAGCACGTACGAACACAATAAGTATAAGGTCAGTAACCTGCGGAGAGTAAACAGAAAAGAAAGGAGAAGAATAAAAAATAAAAAATAAAAAAATAGTGAAAGGAACCCAAACCAGCGGAAATCACAAGCGCCCCCGCCCCCCCCAAAAAAAGAGAGCATGATAGTGGAGATAATGGTGCTGATGCTGGTGGTGGTGGTGGGGTTTGGGGGATTGTGATGGTGACAGTGGTGGTGGTGGTGATGACGGTAAACAGGAAGAAGAAATGGGGAGGGCAGGAGGGTGGAGGGGGGGGGCGGATGAGGGGGAGGTAGGTGTACAGTTAGGGGGCGCCGGTTCTCGCTGCGAAGTCTGCATCACAAAGACTCAATCTGTTCTCTGCATCTATCCGCCATCAAGTGTCACTTCCCGCCCTGACAATATGGCTCTGGATCTGTCACTGTGTTTCTCTCGCTTTCTGTTTCTGTTTCTCTCTCTCTCTCTGTCTCTCTCTGTCTCTGTATCTCTCTCTCTCTCTTGTTTAACCCCCTTTAAATGGGGCGATGGCTTCATATCGAATAAATCATTTGTTTGTTTGTTTGTTGCTTCTCTCTCTCTCTCTCTCTCTCTCTCTCTCTCTCTCTCCCCCCCTCTCTCTCCCTCTGTCTGTCTCTCTCTCTCCCTCTCTCTCTCTCTCTTCCACCTTTTCTATCACTCTCCCCTTCCCTCCCTCCCTCTCTCCTAACGGTCTGTATACGCCTGTCTGTCTGTGTTTAAAAAGATTATTGGATTGAATGTTTGGATGTAATTGTTTGGACACCCTGGAAGGTGATGATGATTTAGCGCGGACGTGCTTATTTATCTATTATATATGTTTAATAAAACTGGTTATTGTTTCTCTCTCTCTCTCTCTCTCTCTCTCTCTCTCTCTCTCCTCCCTCCCGCCATTAAAACAGCATCAGAGGAAAATTAATTAATAATCTAGACATCATGGACGGTGAGGAATGGAAAGAGAAGGACACACATGTGCAATCTCTCTGGCTCCAGCCCCCACCCCTCTCACACTCTTGTCATTAAAACGATATTAGACTTAATAGTCAAGACATTACGGACGACAAGGTCCAGATGTATGAACACACTCAGTGGTTATTCATCTATTATCATCAAAAATAAAGAATCTGTTGTTGTCATTCTCCATTTCACCCTACCCCCACACCCCCATCTCCACCCCTCTCAATCTTTCTGGCATTATTCTTTCTTCTCTCAGGAACTGCTGTTGTGCTTCTTTTCCAACTACACGTTATGAATCAAGAAATTGCACTCGCGCGCGCACATGTGTGTGTGTGTGTGTGTGTGTGTGTGTGCGTGCGCGCGCGCGTGCGTGAACGAGCATACACGTGCGTGCGTATATGCAAGTGCGAGTGTGTAGCATTGTGCATGCATGTGTCCGTGCGTGTGCGTGCGTGCGCGTGTGTTCTTTCAGCGCCTGCGCAAAGCAGCACTTGAATGGGTTGCTTGGTTCTTTGGAGTGAAGGAAGTGTGTCGCGCCTTTTCACATTGTTGATGGAGTGCCTGATAACAGACTTTCGCATTGTTCTGTCAATGCACGAAACTTTATTTAGCACTGAGAGAGGGAGGGAGGGATGAAGAAAGAGTGAATGATGAGGGAGGGAGATGGAAAGAGGACAGATAGAGAGAGAACAAAGAGACAGACAGAGAGAGAAAGACAGAGAGAGAGTGGAGGGATGGGAAAGAGAGGGGGGAGGAGAAAGAGTGACATGATGAGGGAAGGAGATGGAAAGAGGAGAGACAAAAAGAGAGAGAGAATGAGAGACTGACAGAGAGAGAAAGAGAGAGAGAGAGAGAGAGAGAGAGAGAGAGATGACGAAAGAGAGAAAGATGGAGACAGGAAGCGAGAGACAGGGAAGGAAGCAGGGAATGAGAATGACATTAACATCGTTACTTTTGTCCGACAGTGAAAGCTATGGCTTTAGAACCCCTTTTGAAACGTGCATCTGCTGATGCATTAGACATAACGTGCAGGTCAACGGGGAGAGGAGGAGGAGGATAAAGAAAGAGAGAGAGGTGGGAGACAGAGAGGGAAAGAGAGACAGACAAGACAGAGAGAGGCACAGGGAGAGACACGGGGGTAGAGGGAGAAAGACAGAGACAGATGGACAGACAGACAGACAGACAGACAGATGGACAGACAGACAGAAACAAACAGAAAGCCCAATCTTCGCCAACACCATCACCAATCGACCTCTCCTACCCCTATCCAATAAAAAAGAAAGAAGAAGAACTACCAGAAACAGTCCGGTTAGTCATCCAGACATGGTGGTAAACTTTGTAATTAATTTATCCAGGACGTCTTCCCGTCCTCCAAGAAGGAGAAGAAGAAATAGAAGACAGACCTGGAGCACTGTTTCCATAGCACCTTCTCCTCCATCTTCTTTCTTCCTCTTATCCCATAACGTCCGGTGGCACGGGAAGGTGGAGTACCCATCCCTTCACTTTGAACCCCTAGTCGGAAAAAAATGGTCCCCATCAAATAAGACGAAAGAGTTCAGGTAGCTTTTCTCGG
>NC_134893.1:19919336-19926836 GCF_041734735.1 Babylonia areolata | reverse complement strand
GGTGTTAGAAATACCGTCCTTCGTCCCGGTCTCTTTCTCTTTGTCTCCCTCCATCTTCTTGATATAAAACGGGGTATCTCTTACTGGAATAGTAAGTTCTCTCTCTCTCTCTCTCTCTCTCTCTCTCTCTGTCTGTGTGTGTGTGTGTGTGTGTGTGTGTGTGTTCTCATCTTCTACTTTTCTCTCTAGCTCTTTTTTTTCTTCTCTTTAAAAAAAATGTAGATTAGTTCACTTGTTTGCCATTAAAAGAACATTTAGGGATAGTCATGCGAACACCCGATATGTTTTTTTTGTTAGGCAAATATTCCACGTGGGTTATTTATACAGTTTGCTGCGCTCGATATATGCTTAAGTTAACTTGAAGAGGAATTAAGATTATCTAATAAAGTGATATTTCTGACTGCATGAAGCACGTGCCAGTGAACGGTTTGTTTTGCATAAAAAAAAGTTTACAATATTCAACCATCAAAAATATTATCTTCAAAGGAATACATATCCACAGTTGAAGTATGTAACAAACAATATTTAGATTAGGTGTGTCTGACTTGTGCGTGGATCGTTTCAGGTATAAATCGTACAATGAGAGCGATCCGAAGTATCAGTAAAACAAAGGTAGATGACGTACAACTATTCAGTTATCCTAAATACCAAAGCAGCCTCGTGTGTTTAAACTGTCCTATCAGTTAATTCGTTGTCATAAAATGCACTTTTTTTTGCTGCCCCATCATCTGCACCGTTTCTGTGGGATTACACCCACACTGCTTATTCCGAGTCCCCCATTCACAGCCACACTCGGGTTTGTCTGTCTCAGTCCCAGTTACGGCAGTCCACAGGGAACCGTCATGTTAGGTCGTTAGAGAGCCACACACCAGAGGAGACCCTCCACTGCTGCTGAGTCACTTCGGTGGTGGTCAATAGTGCCTATTCTGATTTAGTAACGTACTTAAGATATCACCTACTGAAGACAATAATGACTTAGTCGCGGAGCCAGACTGAGTGAGCGTCTCCCCACACACACCCTCTTGAATGGAGACCGACACCACGTCCCTCAAGCGACAGTCTCCCATGAATCTGCCAACGCTGATGACTTTGACAGGACTCACCCCAAGCGCGGAAGTGGGGGGTATCGAAACCGAGGTCACCGTGAAAGCAGGGCATGAAAGGCTACATGATTTGGGCCCTTTTTTTCTTTTTCTTTTTTTTGTGATGACGAAGGAGGAGGACGACGACGATGCTGCTATGAAGGTCCATTAATGTTTGGGACTACGTGACAAGGCTGTTCTCTACGCTTCCTGTCATAATATCCCGGCGTCAACCAGGCCTGAGAGATACAGACACTTGCAGCGTTGGTCAGGAAATTAGACCAACACACCCAAACACGCTTCCGTGAAGTGGTTGATACTCGACTGTGTAGTCAGTCTTCTCATTTAAGGTACCATAGCACACTGAACACCGGATAGGAGCCGGCCGCGGGCCGAAAAATCCCACCTCCGCTGGGAATCGAACCCGTGTCCTCCCAGCCGTCAGTCCGCGACGCAAACCACTTTGCCACGGCGGCTGGTTAAATAAATGCACATTACCTGCTCTTTCTCTTGTTTATTCATCACGAAGCTTGTTTGTTGTGGTTGTTTTATGCCTTCATGAGGAGTTGGTGACCATTCCTAATTCCTTCATTTACTCGTTCCTTCATTCGATCATTTATTCATTCATTCATCTCCCTCTCCCTGGCCCTCTCTCTCTAATGCATTACTTTTCTACATGCATTTGTAAATGTGTATGAGTGTGTGTTCTTTCTTTAATTTAACGTATTTTCACGTTTAGTGATATTAGACGTGTCATGTGTGTGTGTGTGTGTGTGTGTGTGTGTGTGTGTGTGTGTGTGTGTGTGTGTGTGTGTGTGTGCGCGTGCGTGCGCACGCACGCGTACATGTGTGTGAGTTTGTGTGTTGTGTGTACGAGTCCAATTGTGTGTCTGTATGTTTATCCAGGATGCGCGCGCACGTGTATGAATGTGTTTGTGCGCGTGAGTGTGTATGTGCGTTCTCCCTCACTTACTCAGCGAAGCAAATTAGTCAGCATTGCTCCTCCTAAGTCTTCCAGCCTCCCACACAAAAATGGTCCCTGTAGTCCAAGTTCCTTTGTCGATTTTCCAAACTCCATGAACGACCAGGCTCTCTTTGTGGACTGTGGGGAAACCCCACCATTACCACCTTAATGAAGCGATAGATGTCTTCGTCATTAGGGGAAAAGAAGAGAGAAAAATCACAGTAACCATAAATCAGTTGTCATTCACTCCTCCGGGAGATAACGGGAAAGAAGGAAAGAACCATTAAAAAATAAATAAATAAATAAATAAAACATCGCCAAAGAGACACAGACAGACAGACAGACAGACACACACACACACACACACACACACACACACACACACACACACACAGAGGGACGTCGGTCTGATGTGATAATGTGCAGGTAGCGAACAAAGGAGCAAGAACGTGACAGGAAAAGGAGAGAATGAAGGACAGGAACAACCGAGAGAGTGGTGGGCGATGAAAAGGAGACGGAAATGGGGGCTGGGGGTGTTGGGGGTGGGGGATTGTCGTGGGGGTAGGGAGGGGGAACGAGAAGAGTAGCGGGTGGGAGCGAATGAAGGAGAGACATTGGGAGAAGAGACAGTGAAAGAGAGATAGGGAGAAAGGCACTCATACAGAAAGATACAGACAGACAGAAAGTGAGAGAGAGAGAGAGAGAGAGAGAGAGACAGAGAGACAGAGAGAGACAGAGAGAGAAGAGAAAGAGAGAGAGAAATAGAAAGATAGAAATAGAGAGAATAAAAAGGAGAGAGAGAAGGAGAGGCAGAGATCGGGAGGGACAGAGAGAGAAATTTGGGAATAATTTTCCACTGACTTGCAATTTCCATCTTTGATGCTAATTACTCTCTTTGATGGGGAACTATTTTTTCCCTTTTCTTTCAACCCCATCAACCTCAACCACCCCCTGCCACCCCTCCCCTTTCTATGTTGTCTGTAATCATCAGTTCTCACTCTCTCTCTCTCTCCGCCTGTGTGTGTGCGTGCGTGCGTGTGTGTGTGTGTGTGTGTTTGTGTGTGTGTGTGTGTGTGTGTGTGTCTGTCTGTCTGTCTGTCTGTCTGTGTCTGTGTGTTTGTGCGCGCGCGCACGTAAACGTGTATGTGTACGCGTGTAGAAGCATGAGTGTGTCCGTGAGAGTTTTATTGTATTTCCTTTATTATGTTCCGGCTGCATGCGTACTGTGTCAGATGCCTCTGCAAAGAGTGATGAACGTTCTTTTTATGGGAAACATAACAATGCAATATAAAACGTTCGTTACTGCACTTTGTCTCTGATAACATTGCTGCTATTGTTCGTGCAGGAGTCCCGCATTCTTTTGATGCAGTATGTTATTACAGTCTTCTTCTTCCTCGTCATTATGTCCTCTTTCTCCTCCCCCTCCACCACTACCTTCTCCTCGTTGCACGGAGAGAAATAAAAGAGCCGAGAACAATAGAAGACACAGACAGATAAGAGACATACAGAGAGGAACAGAGAGAGAGAAAAAGATGAAAGAAAAGGTAGGTATAGGGAGAACAGAACCTTTCGATTAAACGAACAGACAGTGGAAATGGCAAAAGGGGATGACAATGTCAAATGAGTCTGGGGGGCTACGGTCTTGATTCATTATTATCACAAGAGCTCGCGCTGGGGTGGGGGGTGGGGGGGGGGGGGCGGGGGCGGGGATCATGAGTTTTGCGTCTGTCACACTTCTGACAACATTTGCATTTTTATGCTGTGTATTTGTCATTTCTGTATTCATCAGTTCAACAGCTTTCTTTTGCGACAACGCCATATATTTCTCCAGTGTACAACCGTTAAAGTTTCAGTGTCAGCTTCTCAAGGAGGCGTCACTGTGTTCGGACAAATACATATTATACGCTAAACCACATCTGCTATGAAGATGCATGACAGCTGCATAACCCAATGCGCTTGTCAGGCCTTGAGTGCATGCATGCATATATGTGTGTGTGTGTGTGTGTGTGTGTGTGTGTGTGTGTGTGTACCTTTCAGAGTGGATTTCTTTTACATAATATTGCCAGAGGAATGCCAGAGGACAAGATTTTTTTTTTTTTGTTTTTTGTTTTTTGCATGGGTTCTTCTTTTCCAGTGCGTCAAGTGTGTGCTGCACACGGACCTCGGTCTTTCGTCTCATCTGAATGACTGAACGCTCAGTTTGATTTTCCAGTTAAACTTGGGAGAAAGGGCGAGAGCGGGATTTGAACCCACACCCTCACGGACAGTGTACAGACAGATAAGTTTCATAACCATCCTGCCACCTTGCTCCTCAACCATTAAAGTAGTGAACATACTGTTAGTAATATTTTTTTGACATTGTAAGTAGTTACAGTAGTACTCTTAGTAGTGGTAGTAGCCTAGTATAATAATAATGATGATGGTATTTATATAGCGCTGAATCTTGTGCAGAGGCAAATCTAAGCGCTTTCAAACCAGTCATTCACACGCATGCATAACTCTAAAACTGAAGAAACTGAAGACAAGGAAAAGGTAGGGGAGGAATGCTATCTTGTGAAGAGGTGGGTTTTAAGGCCAGACTTGAAAGAGCTGAGTGCGGAGGCCTGACGAAGCGAAAGAGGAAGTTCATTCCAAATACAAGGTCCAGAGACAGAGAAAGAACGGCGTCCAACAGTGGAGTGTTTGAATCTGGGTATGCGTAAACAGAGTGGATCCGAAGCCGATCGTAGAGAGCGAGATGGAGTGTAGAGGCGAAGGCCGCCACAAAGATAGGAAGAGGCAGATTTGTGAATACATTTATAACATTGAGTGCTAATCTTATACTTTATTCTGTGTGGGACAGGGAGCCAATGGAGATGTTGCAAAATAGGAGTGATATGCTCAGATCTTTTCTTTCTGAGGACGAGTCGGGCAGCAGAGTTTTGTATGCGCTGAAGGGATTGAATGTATGAAGCAGGCAAACCAGACAATAGGGAGTTACAGTAGTCAAGGCGAGAGAGAATGAGAGAAACGACAAGTCTAGATGTTGCGTCGGTGGACAGATATTTCCGAATGGAACTGATGCGTCGCAATTGACAGTAGCAGGATTGACATGTCTGACTGATACATCTTTGCATGGACAGTGTGTTGTCAAGGACAACGCCAAGGTTCCTGACTGAGCTGGAAAGAGGGATGGATGTACTGTCAAGTTTGATTTTGTCAGCTGTGATGGAAGAGAGTTTTTGTTTAGTTCCTATGGTCATTGCTTCGGTTTTGTCTGTGTTCAATTGTAACTTATTTAGAGTCATCCAGTATCAGCAACAGTAGCAATAGCAGTAATACTAGAAGTGATATATTAATCTTTTTGTTGTCCCTGTTGTTGGTACTCCTGTTGAAATAGGGAGCAGTATGAGATATGTGTTCCAACTTCTATAAAAGTTAATCTCAGGGGGGAAAAACGTATTCTAAATTCGAGCCATAAACACAGACGACCACAGGAACTCATCAACAATGGCAACGCAGAACACACGTGGCTGATCAACAACTGATGGATTACGAACCTGAGTGAACACAGGGCTGTGAAGTTACATAGGGCTCTCAGAATCAGTTTATGTAACCGCGCAACAACAGAGCTCTGACAATGTATGTGTGACCAAGCGCGCTATGCTTGCTCCAACACTATTCACGCACAAGCCAGAGCAGACGACGTTTTTCCTCCTAACCCTTGCACAGAATATGTGACGTCACTCTGCTTACATCATTTTGTCCTGGCCAGACCACCTGCTGACTGCTCGACCAGTGTCGCGTCGCGATACGTCATTGGCTGAGAGCAAACTTGTGTTTCTGTTCCACAGTATTTAATTAATAGCTCTTTTGTCAGATCAGTAAACTACTAGTATTATATACTGGCAGAATCGTCTTAATTCCATCTTTAAATCTATTCCATTTATGTTCGCCTACGTGAAACTGATTTAACGCAGTTTGTAATTTTCAGCGACGAGCTCGTTAAAACTGACCCTGTTCAGGTGACTTAAATTAAGATTATAAATTCATCTTAAATAATCAACACTTCATTTTACACTCATTATAAAGTAGGCGTTGAGCTCTTTCTTTTGCAACTTATCCGACGTAAATCGGTTCAGGAATCATTTAGAAATCTATCACTGAACACCTTTAAACAAACACAATTGTCATCGGATTCTCCGTGATTAGTGACGATCTGCTTGCAAGCACACGTGACGCACTTTGCGGTCCGCTAAACTTGCATAAATTGGCACAGTGAATGATGAGTGGTCATTTCATACCTGGTCAGTCATCTGACCAGAGCCTGCTCTCTCTCTCTTGCTGTGTCGCGGGCAGTGTGTCGTGTGTGTCCCCACAACAGCTGACACCTCGCTACGTATCGCTGTAAGTACTAGTGTGTAGAATGTGTTGATTTGTAAATTGTATTATTTGACATAGTACTTGTGTTTATATGAGTATGTTCAGTTATTGCTTTGTTCAGTTAATTCTTTGTTCAGTTATTGCTTTGACAAGTTAGTCACAGATCGGCTATGACTGATCTAAATAATTGCCATGTCGTTATCTGCATGGAGCAGTGTTCCATTTGATTCTTAACGTCACAGTCAGTGACGTCTTTCGACACAGTTTGTTCCAGAATGTTCTAGTGAGTGCGTAAAGTTCATTCACCACTTAATGGTTAAGCCATGGTGGTTCTTCACTTACTATCTGGTCTATCAGTTTGCCAGTATAATATCAAAGCCACTGATTCTATTATCTTGTTTATTACTTGTGTATTATTTTACATGCTGATATCAATTGTACTGTTACAGTGTTTCACTGATTCTCAGTACTCTAAGATGTGTGTAGTATTCTGCTGTTGTGATTACAAGATAGTGTTGGATTAATCGCTTCAATCACTTTAACTGCACTATTTAAATGTATTAGAAATGTCATTTGATGTCAGCGTTTGGTCTTCACACATATGCATTATGTTGTTGCGTATCCCAAACCCGAGTGATAGTCTTTCCATGTATACATGTGCTTTACTATTCACTTGTGTTGACATGTTGTACTTATGACATTTGTTTGTGTCATTCCAGGCACTGTCTTCTCTTTTTATCTTCTCTTCTCTTCTATTCTCTTCTCTTAGGTTTTCTTCTCATCTAATATTGTAAATAAAACAATAGAAAAACCCATTTGTGACTGGCCTCTATATGTTCCTGGCCTGTGCGTGGGATCTTGTCTATCCTTTCATTCAATCAATCATTTAGTTAAGTCTTTTGTGCCGTACCCTTCAGTAACCACTCGGTACACGGCTACATATGATTATGGGAATAACGTACACAACAGAGCAAAAAGAAGAGCTGTATACACAGTCATGGAAACGGTTGTTTGCAGTACGACACTGCAGCGAGAAACACGAAGGCTTGGTATCTAGTCTTTGCAACTTACGTTGTTATATGTCACACCTCC
>NC_134893.1:19866836-19914336 GCF_041734735.1 Babylonia areolata | reverse complement strand
GTGTGTGTGTGTGTGTGTGTGTGTGTGTGTGTGCTTTTTTTTTGCTTTTTTTTAAAATCAAAATCTCGTACCTTGAACACACACACACACACACACACACACACACACACACTTCCAATCAATTTTAAGATCTGTGTATTCATGCAAACGGAAAGGCGTTACAAGAAAAGAAGAAAAAACAACAACACACAAGTACACACACACCCGTACGAAAGCACGCACAGTATATGTCTACTTGTACAGTTTTTTTCAAAGGGAATCTATGATATGTATAATAAACCACAAACAAAAAGACAGGGGATGGCAGAAAGTCCTGTAAACCAGACAACATACAGAAAAAACGTGGCAGCCAGCTTTTGTGGCTAATGACCACAACCTGCCAATATAGCAAACCAGCCGGAAAGAACTTCGCTGCTCTCTCTCTCTCTCTCTCTCTCTCTCTCACACACACACACACACACACACACACATACACACATACACACACAATGAGGGGAATGTGCTGGGAGGAGCAGAAGGCGTAACCGTTTGTGTGTATGCATGCATGCATACATGCCCGTGGGAGATTGTCGGATGAAAAGCAAATAAGGAGAGAACCGAATAAGAGAGAAAGAAAGTTAAATAGAAAACAAAACTTTAAAAAAGTTTTAAAAGAGCAGGAAGAAGTACAAAAAGAAAGAAAGAAAACAAAATGAGTGAATTGATAAAAGGTAAACAGCTTGAATATACAAAAACGGAAGAGAGAGAGAGAGAGAATTATTCTTTTCTTTTTTAAACAAGACGGAACAAAGAAACAAAGATTGAAAACAAAACAAGAGGCAAAGAAAGAAACAAGGAATGAGAATGACAGAAAAGGGGGGGGGGGCGGGGAGAGAGAGAGCGAAGGGGAGACAGACAGAGGACTAAATAAAATACGAAAGAAACTTACATAGCAAAAGCAATACAAAAGTAATGAAGAAAAGCAAAATCATTCATAAAATAAAAGAGGACCAGAGGAAAGTTTGGCACAGAATCCTAATAAGACGGACATCACTCCACCAACAGCGAATCGCCTACCTTTATTTGCCAGCACAATCAACCCATCTCTTCAAATAAGCTCTGTCTCTCTCTCTCTCTCTCCATGTCTCTGTCTCTGTACCTCTCTCTCTCTCTCTCCCTCCCTCTCTGTCTCTCCCTGTCTTTGTCTCTCTCTTTGTTTGTGTGTGCGTGTCTGTTTATGTGTATGTGTATCTCTCTCTTATATATATATATATATATATGTGTGTGTGTGTGTGTGTGTGTGTGTTGTGTGTGTGTGTAGGGGAGAGGAGCAAGTGCGTGTGAGGGAGTGGGAGTTTCCTGTGCTCATGTCCGCTTGTAAGGGGGGCGGATGGATGCGTGTCAGTGTGCCGTTTAATAGATGTGTGTGTGTGTATGTGTGTGTGTGTGTGTGTGTGTGTGTGTGTTCGCATACCTTTGTCCCTGCAATGAACGTTCAATGAAAAAACAAGTCACACAAAAACCACAGGAAATGATTATTAATCTCCTGCTGTGAGCCAAGACACAGCTGCCTGCTTGCTTGCCTGCCTCTGCCTGCCTGTCCCTGTCTCTCTCTCTCTCTCTCTCTGTGTGCTCTCTCTCTCTCTGTTTCGATAGATAGATAGATGTGTGTCTAAGTGCGCGCGCGTGTGTGTGTTTATATATATATATATATATGTGTGTGTGTGTGTGTGTGAGCGCGCACGCGCGCGCGCGCGTGTGTGTATGTGTGTGTGTGTATCCTTCCTCTCTCTTTGTCTACCCTCTCCCTTCTCCTTCCTCTTAACCTCCTCTCTCTGTCTCCCTCTTTCTGTCTCTGTCTCTGTCTCTCTATCTCTCTCTCTCTCTCTCGCTATCTCATCCCCTCCTGTTTCTACATCCTTCTGACACACACACTCTCTCTCTCTGTTTCTCTCTTTCTCGATATTCCTCCCTCTCTCTGCTCAATCTGGCTCCTTTCCCGTCCTCCCTCCCTTTCGTCGTCTCCGCTATGAGTTGTTCCACTAATAATATATATATATGATATATATATATATATAGATAGATAGTCTTCAAAGGAATGCTGACGGGGAGGGAAGTGTTTGAATATGTCCCTACAGGTACTTCAGACTACAGTAACGCTGTAGAACTCTCAACTCCCAACACTGCTTCATCTTCCCCCACCCCCTCGAACTGTCTGTGCTGACACTGTCAATCAACCCTGTGTTACTACTTCGTTAGCCCAGTCGGGAACACTCGTCCAGAATCCCCTCATTGCGGAGATTTTGCTCTTTTTTTTCAAAATAAAAGAACACTTTCTTTCTTCTTCACTCGGCTCCTTCTCCTCCCCCTTCCTCTTCGCCATCATCTTTATCACAACGATTATCATATAGCAATCATCATTTATCATCATGATAACCAAATAGACGCCTGGAGCATTTCGATGCAGCACCGTTCCACAGGGAGAAACCGATGAATAGACAGACAAGCACAGTAGAGGATGACAGAAACAGCAGCTGACATATCGATGGCCGGGATCTCTGCACGACATTGATTTACTCTTATTCTGCCCCCCGAGAGATATATCAGCAAAGAAATACACATATCACCGTAAATATGGAGTGTGTGTTTTGTTGTTTTTTTCCCCTCCGTGCGCATTTAATATGATTCTCTTTTCTTAAACAGCATCATTCATATAAACCTAAAAGCTTATTTTTAAAAAAAAGAAAAAGAATATATATGTACATCGAACAAACCTAAATCTTTCACACGTGTGTGAATAAATGGGACCTCCTAATGCACATCAAAATCAACAATTACCACTTTTTTTTAGCAGAACATTACAGATATACATACGATAATGCTTTTTTCCGGTCTTAATCTACTGTATTTTATAGACACCCTTTCTTGTTTGTTCCTTAAACATAATGAAAGCTGAAGTAAAGAAGCAGCATATTACAACAGTTTCATTGTTGGAAAATATTCTTTATGTTTGATATAACAGCTTTCATGATGAAAACTGTCATTTTGATGATTTCAGTTTCGCTCGTTAAATAAGACTGCTTGAGAAATAAAAGGTGGAAGGCAATCAAAATATCCTGACTTACCCATAAAATGTACAACCCTCGTTCAGACATACAACACTTCTGGTATATCAAGTTCTCCGCTGAAATGGCCACGTTTGTGTGGTGATAAAAAAAAAGTATTCTTCGCCTTTGAATACAGTTCTAATATAAGCAATCTGGTGAGCTTCAACCAACTATCTAAATTCTAATGCATTTTTTATTGAAGTTGTGATGTGCAGTGGGTATCTTCCAGAATTCTTCCAGACTGTCCATACACTTTCTTTCTTTCTTTGACGGAGGCCGGCCTGCAGAGAGGCACTGACACTCAGACATCGTTTTCACTGTGGGAAAAGTATGCAGCACTTCAGTGTGTTTACCCAGCTTCCCCAAGCCCCATCACTCCGGCCGGCCGTGTGTAAGGAGACAGATTCAATTTGTGAGTCCAACACTTTTTCCTCCCAAGCAAACTGTGGGGCCCATTGTTCCCAATCTTTTGAGCGACTTGAGAATTTCTGCAACCCTTTTCCTCTCTTTTTCTGAAAGCTTTACACAAGGCAGTTCTGGGCAGACAGACAGACAGACAGAAGCAGAGGAGAGACAGAGACGGACACAAAGACTGAGAGTAAAATACACGCACATTCAAGCATGCATGCGTGCTTTCATAAGCAAGCAAGCGCACACACACACACACACACACACACACACACACACACACACACACACACACACACGTGTGCGCGCACAGAGAAGAAGAATTCAAGTTGCTACTCATTCCTTCATCATTCTGATCAGTTTCAATTCAAATACTCATATCATGGCTGGCAACAAACACCCGAACAGAACAGAGACAAAGATAAACAACCTGACTGAAGAACAGAGATAGAGAGACCAAAAAATGTGAACAGGTAAATGTGTAAAATGTGCAGGTGAAATTTCGCTCTTCAACGTTCGATCAATACCAATCAGACGATGAGGCAAGCTGCACCCAAAACCAAAAAAAAACAACACAAAGTAAACGGCGTCAACAAAAACATTAGTGACGCAATCCGGTCTTCCAAGTCGGCTGTTTCTCTTGCCTGAAGCTTCTGATGTCAAAAGTTCAGCCATTCATTATTTTCTTCGCCGTCTCCTTATTTCTCCAGGTAATCAGCAAAGGTTCCCGGGCAGTTGTTTGTGTGGAGGGATTATTCCTCCAGTATCCTGTAAAGCACAATGCGCCTGTGTGTTTACATTCCAGCACCGCACCTGTGTTTGGAATGAGATTTACGACATGTGCATGCCACAGTGTATGATTTGATGTGACATGTTAAGATGATCGTATTTCTAGGATCGATAGGAAGCGGAGTAGCAAACTGCGTTGCCTGTTTGCTGCTCTCTCTCTCTCTCTCGATCGATATATAACTAAATGCATATATATATATATATATCATGATATATTACTATAAACAAATATATATGTATATATGCGTGTGTGTGTGTGTGTGTGTGTGTGTGTGAGGGGGGTGCTCTGTCTATTTCCCTCCTTCCCCCCACCCCTCCCGTGTGTGTGTGTGTGTTACTTTTGCTGTGCAGCTGCTGTTGCAACTGCCATTCATACAAGTTCAAGCGAAAGAAAAATAGAAAGAAAAGGAAGATCACGCTTCGCTACAGAATAATTATTGCATAACGATTTTTTAAAAATAATCCTTTCACGTGTTCTGATCCAAAATCGATTCTCTGCGTTAACTTCTTGTATTTCTGACGGCCACGCTAAATGCAGCTGCACATTCTTGGCCTGTTTCGAAACACGAAAGTAATTTTGTTCCCGACAACATAACATTGACGGAAGTGTCGGTCACCGGGTTTTGAAGAGAGATACACTCTTGCACACACTCCACTAAGATGGAGGGGACAGGGAAAAAAAATCCCTGACAAATTGAACTGACAAGCGCATCCTATTAGACCAGTGGTCTTAACCATTAAACCCCCATTCCATCACTGGTCTACGGCTTGATGAGAAAGTGCCTGCAGCCCGGAAAGAGTCGCTTATTAGCTTTATCAGCGGAACATCGATTTTCCAACCAATCAGAGCGACTTCGTGAAACAGCTTGAAGCACTAAAGCTGCAGATGTTGTGCAGATAATTTCGGCAAAATGGCTTCGGGGTTGTCATCATTTTATTCTCTCCTTTTTTTTTTCTTGTTGTCTTGAACATGTTGCGTGTTATCATGCCTTGGTCACTGAACGGTGTAGAGTGCAAGGGGGGAGGGCGGGGGGAAGAGCTCGAGAAAAGCAATGTTGATAAAGAGTTGCACAGACTGCACTTCTGTGATGCATTGCGTATTTGCTGAGCGATAGGCTGTCATATAAAGGAGAAATGTAAGAAAGCACTCCCCCCGAAAACGGAGTATGGCTGCCTACATGGAGCGGTAAAAACGGTCATGCACGTAACAGCCCACTCGTGTATATACGCGTGAACGTGGGATTTGCAGCCCACGAACGAAGAAGAAGAAGTAAGAAAGCACTACTCGCTTTAATGGACGAAATAGCAAAGGATTATCTGGGGGACTCTCTGATGTACATGGTTACCCATGGGACTCCCTTCTTCTCCTTTGAATTTGTCACTAATCAATGAAAGAAAATAAACAGTGAACAAACCGGACCGGGGAAATCCAAGCAACGTCGACAGACACATTGAGAATATCCTTGACAGAAACGAAAATGATATTTCATTTACATACTAACTTCAGAAGCGCTTCTCACAATACCATTTTATGGTGAACGTGGCACACTGCTATCAAACCGGACGCTGGAATAAACTTAACGGCTCACAATCAGTCGGACTGGGAGCCGTAAAAGAAAAGAAGGATCGAGACCTTTAGGGCGTGTCATTAAGTCAGCGACGAAGGGCTAAAAATCTGGAGGTTGCAGGTTCAAGTCTTCATCTATTGTTGGCGACGTGTCCAGGATTGGCGGGAAAGAAAAGTGTGAAACGAGGAGAGCTTGAACGAGGTGTTTGTTGTCTGTCTGAAGGAGGCTGACAGGAATGCTGAGAGAAATGTGCGCGTGCCGGTGTAAACACACACACACACACACACACACACACACACACACACACACACACACACGATGATTCATCATCATTATCAAAGAATCATTATCATCACTCATCATTCATCCTCCTGGCCGATAATTTCAAGCCAAACGTAGGAAGAATTCAGTGACTCGGGTCGGAAACCGACGGTGGAAGAGGGAGGTGAAATGTGTTTGGAAAGGGAGGGGGGGGGATGTGGAGAGGGAAGGTGTAGTGGTGGGTGAGAAAGAAGGAATGAAGGGAGCTCAGTGAGAAAGTTCAAGCAGATGTGACATGGGCTGGAAAACCCCACTGACAACAGAAAGATCTCTGTTGACAGCAGTCCGTTCGATGAAAGTGGGGACCAGTAAAAAGGATATGTGAGAGAGAGAGAGAGAGAGTGGGGGGGGGGGGGGGGGGGGGAGGGCGGGAGGACAAGAAGGAAACGAGGGGTGACATTTCAGTCTGAGCCCCTTTCTGTCTCACTGCCTCTCCCTCTCTTCAACGGACTCAAAGAGAGAGAGAGAGAGAGAGAAACACAGACAGAAAGGGAGAGAGAGAGAGAGAGAGAGAGAGAGAGAGGTGTGTGTGTGTGTGTCTGTGTCTGTCTCTGTGTGTGCGCACGCATTTGTGTGCATGTGTGTATTTATATGTATTTGTCTTTGTATATATGTGTGCATCCATATGTGTGTGTGTGTATGTATGTTTGTTTGTTTGTGTGTGTGTGTGTGTGTGTGTGTGTGTGTGTGTGTGTGTGTGTGTGTGCCTGTGTGCATGTCTCTGTGCGTGTATGTCGGCCAGAAAGTAAAGCGAAATATTACAGGACTAATGGGTTAGGATTTTTATCAACCTACCCATTGCAGTTGTGCCAGTCAAGCTGGTCAACCTGATCAAGAACTCTTATGAGGGAATGAGGTGCCGGGTGGTCCATGGAGGACAGCTCACAGACAGCTTCGAGGTGAAGACTGGAGTCAGGCAAGGCTGTCTCCTGTCACCTTTCCTCTTCCTCCTGGCAATCGACTGGACCATGAAAACATCAACAGTGGACAGAAGAAACGGAATCCAGTGGACACTGCTTGACCACCTAGATGACCTGGACTTCGCGGATAACCTGGCCCTGCTTTCCCACAGTCACCAGCAAATGGAGGACAAGACAACAGAGCTGGCAGCCACCTCATCACAAATCGGCCTCAACATCCACAAGGGCAAGACCAAGATCCTCAGATCAACACAGCACGAGAGGACCCAGTCACAGTGCACGGGAGCAAGCTGGAAGAGGTAGAGGCCTTCACGTACTTGGGCAGCATCATCGACAAGCAGGGTGGCACAGACGCAGACGTCAGAGCAAGAATCGGCAAAGCGAGGGTAGCATACTTGCAACTGAAGAACATCTGGAGCTCCAAGGTGTTGTCGATTAGCACGAAGATCAGGCTGTTCAACTCCAACGTCAAGTCACTCCTTCTGTATGGAGCAGAGACGTGGAGGACAACAAAGACCACCATCATGAAAGTGCAGACCTTCATCAATAGCTGCCTGAGAAGGATCCTCCAGATACGCTGGCCCGACAGTATCAGCAACGCTGTTTAAAGACTCACGTTTGTACTTTTTACTGACGCTTTTTCAATAGCAAACAGAACACAGACAAGTGAACTCCCAACAAAACCAGTCTTCATCGTACAAAAAGAGAGGAACACACAAGAGAAAATATGTCCTTGCCATGTTGTTACCAATAAATATTTGATGAAAACTGAATTTTTTCTTCAGTTCAGTTAAACTCTTAAACCGTTATATGGCGTTACTTTCTCTCTGTGGAAAGCCATATTCATTGCTTCTCCCTCTCTCTCTCTCTCGATCGCTCTTTCTCTTTCTCTGTCTGTCTCGCTTTGTCTCCCCCTACCTCCCTCTCTCATCTCACTCCCATTCACTCGCATTCTTCTATCTGTATACGTATGCTCGATATTTGTGATTCTCCTCAATAAATGCTCAAGTTAGTCTCTTGATAAAATATATAATAAAAAATTGAACGCCCATCACAAGCGTGAACAGATCTCTCGATGATGCAGGCAGGCTGATGAACACACACACACACACACACACACACACATATATATATATGTGTATGTGTGTGTGTGTGTGTGTGTAGAGAAAGAGAGAGAGAGAGATCTTAAACCCAATACACGCATACTATCATTCAAAAGCACACGCAAAGAGTAATGGAATCAAATTAGAACATTGTGTGCGTGCGTGCGTGCGTGCATGTTGCGAGAAGCAGCTTCACCTAAATATTGAACGACTTTTCACGGAGTCAGTCAGGAAAGTTGCAACTCGACTCGTAAATCGTGCAACGTGAAACTCCCTTTAAGCCACCACCACCCTCGTCCCCAAACCTCCACACGCTTCCATCTCCTCTTCCTGTTCCTCCACCTTTCGCTACGCCCCGTTTCTCCAGGTTTCCCCACAGTCCCTGTGGTTCGTCAGGAGTTTTATTCTTTCTTTTTCTCCCCCCGCCTCCCCCTCCCATTAAGCTCGTAAATCTCTAATCTGCTTTGTTACTAAACAACCTGTACAGTGACTTATAGTCCCTTGAGTGAGTTGGCTGGACTGCCTGAACTGTTTAGCCAGGTAAATTGAGTTAATGTCTCTGGGAAAGAAACTGGAATGGGTTTGCGTGTGTTGTGTGTAATGTGTGTGTGTGTGCTCGCGAGCGCACGCGCCGTTTCACTTGTATATATATATATATATATATATATATATATATATATATATATATGTGTGTGTGTGTGTGTGTGTGTGTGTGTGTGTGTGTGTGTTTAGAAATATATGCAGGTCTATACATACAGAAAGAGGGGGGAGTGAGTGACAGAGGGAAAACGTGGACAGGAATGTGTGTGTGTGTGTGTGTGTGTGTGTGTGTGTGTGTGTGTGTGTGCATGAGAGAGAGAGAGTGAAAAGGGTTTCAATTGTGAAGGCCACCGGCCCATGCACAGAGAGAAGGAGGATACAATGAGGCAAGTCACATATCTGAGACAGAGACAGGGAGACTGAGACAGACAGATAAGAGCACACACACACACACACACACACACACAAAAAAAAAAAAAAAGGGGGGCGAAGAACATACTGTCACCTCCAAAAAGAAATCCCATTCCATGACGCCAGAGTGCAGTAACGTGACAAAACCGTCGTTGCTCAAAGGGCACATACGTGTCAAAGCCAAATGCCACCGCCCCCTCCACACTCCTCACTGCACCTCCAATCACGCTGACCCCGCACCCCCCCCCCTCCCCCACCCCCCACTGCTCTCTTTCCTTTCGCCAGTGGCGAGTTACGACCATACTTGGTTCTTCCGTCCAAGCAATGCACTCTTGGTCTGGGATGCATGAGGCGATTTTTTAAGCGCTAGGTTTGCTTAGACTGAAGAATGTTGCTAAGTATACGATATTTACCGTGAAGTTAGGATGATTCTTAAACGATGGCAAACTTACCACTGCTAAGTTCGTTAAGGCAACTGAACCCCCACCCACCCCCTGACCCTGAACTGGGTGAAGTGGAGGCTGCCAACATATTTTGGCGCAGGAATATCAACTGAACCTTATCCTCTGTGCGGATCAGTAGACTGCGTAAAATGGCGTTTACTTCTGTTTTTGTTTCTGTTTTATTCTTTCTCTTCTTTTTTTTCTTTCTTAAAGAAATCTTTGAAATCCAGAAAGTTAAAATGTTTCCAGAAAGTGTATGATCAATAACATCTTCTATAATGTTGCTAATTCTAAAAATATGTATTGAAAATGATTGCTTTCTTTTTTTTATTGAACTTTTTGTTTTCAAATAGCCATCCTCTTTGCCTTTTAATGAGACACCAATCCGATAAAAAAAAAAAAAAAGGTTCTGTTCTAGACAGAGAAATCGGTGGACTTCAAACTGGCACACGCAACTGTTCATTCTCCGGGTCGAAAATATATGCGCATATCCTTAAGTTTGTTTTCAACATGTTTGCTTGTATGTGTGCGTGCTTGCATGCGTTTGTGTGTGTGTGTGTGTGTGTGTGTGTGTGTGTGTGTGTGTTACCGAGGCCATTGTTCATTACATAGTCTGTCTTTCTCAATTCCCCAACTGTGCCTCCTCGACCTACTTCTTCAGCTCTCTTCCTGAACCGTACCCCACCCCCTCTCCACAACACGCAGCCGAAATTCTATTACAATGGCCGTAAGCAGCACAGTCAAGTGAGCCCTGGGGGGGCTTAAGTCTTCCCTTTCCGACCCCTCCACCCAGGGCAGACGGACCATAAGACGGTGGCTTTAAATGAATGGCTGCTGGGCTGTCTGGTACCGAAACCTCTTGGTCTGGGTGGGGAGCCACGCAAAAAACCTCAAGCCTTGTGAAGCCTTCTCACACCTCTTTCTTTCCTGAAATCTTCACACTAGAGATTTATACCGATTTTTTTTTTCCCGCCCGTTTTTTTTCATGGTATCGAGGAGTACAAAAACCAAGTAAACAATCCGATGATAACGAACGTTAAGACAAGTCGAAAACAATCATTAAAGAAATGGGTCATTTACAACAACAAAATGTATGTGTCAAACGCAAAGTACACACTGAAGCGTACACAGTCAATCACTTCACATCATATGATGGGATACCATTATGTGTTGGTACTAGTGTCGAGTTCGGTATATTCACGCACTTACCAATCATTTCTATCAGGCAGGAAGGGTTAAAGAGACCATGTTTCTTGTCACTGAATAACACCAGTTTGAACTATTAATTAATTCAGCTGTCTTTTATTCATTCCGATGATTAGTTTGTCTTCTTTTGTTTTCATCCACTATATCATTTTAAAAATGTTCCTGAAAACAAAGTTAACATTAATATTCCATAATCATTGTTGATTTATTCATCAATATGAATTCTAGCAAGAAGTACTGCATACGACAACTGATCATAATGCATCTAAAATTCACAAAGAATTCATGAAAGATTTCAAGCAGATTCAAAAACAGTTTTGCTCTCTCTCTCTCTCTCTCTCTCTCTCTCTCTCTCTCTCTCTCTCTCTCTCCCCACCCTCACAAACATGTTAGAGAGACAGACAGGCAGGGAGGAAAGGGAGGGTAAGGGGGTGGTAGACAAGCAAACAAAGAAGTAAACAATGATAAAGAGTAAAGGAAAGAGTTCTAACGCCATTAGCAGACAGTCTTTGGGGAGTTCAAAATTTCGATCAGGTCTGACTGTAACTTTGTTTACATCACCTTTGTCTCTGCCTCCCACCACCAATCCCCCACGACCACCACCCCTCTCCCCCACCCCACCCCTCTCCTCTTTTAAAAGGCTTTCAAGGGCAACGTCGGTAAAACATCGATAAGACGAACTTTGAATGAAACTTTTTTTCCCAAGGCTTTTCAGCTCTTGTTGCTTTCCCCGGCCTCGAATTGTGTTTCGATGGAATTGCGTGTTCTAGCGAAGTATGCAATGGACAACGATCGAAAGGTCAATCACATTTGTAACAAAGTCAAGCCACTAAATACCGGTAGTGATTTGTGTATTAGACACAAATGCTTTTCAGCCACAAATGCACCGATTCGTCTAAAAATGAAATTTCTGTTTTAAACGTTACATCAAATTTTGTTTCAAATGGCTGAGAACAAAGTCATTCCTTACTTTTGCCCGTATGTTGTACTGATGACTTAATTCACTCGCAGCTCACAGAAATAAAGTACAATGGCAGTTGAACATGATTAAAGCTGTTCCTCCTTTTTTTTTTTTATCATGTTCGTGTCCCTGTTTTGTCACGGTGATTTGATTTCTGTCAAGAGCAGCACTCTTTGTTCCAGTGGCTTTTTATCGAAGAGCTAAATGTAGGTTTATCTTGTTATCACAGTTCTTTATACTATTAAATTTGTATTCACAACAGGCCACGCACAAGGCAAATAATTAAGGGGAGGAGATAACTTACTATGGGTATCAAATGATTTAATAAGGAACCTTTAATTTACCGAAAATCCCTATCATGCTATACAGAAGAGCTAATTATCACATACCCAAGAAAATGTTTACAGAGGAGGAGCGACACAATCATGCACATGGGTGCCTTCATACTTCTGATCCGATTTAACGACGATTTCCAGAGTGATAGACTGTAGCAGCCACGTTAAAATGTTACATGGGTCTTTGCAGGACTGAAGCGCATATACATGCACTCGTGCGCAAGCATGTACACACGCACGCACACACACACACGCACGCACGCACGCATGCACACACACACACACACACACACGCACGCACGCACGCACGCACGCACGCACGCACGCACACACACACACACACACACACACACACACACAGAATTATGTTCCAATAAGATGAGTAATGTCCCGTGAAATGAGTCAAGAAGTGTGTGGGAGAGCGTTGGAGGAGGTAGAAAGGGAAGAATGGACGGTGTGTTTGGGTGTCTTCTTCCGTTTGCATGTGTACTTTCCAATCATTCTGCAGTCTGTGCGTACTTCTATGAAGTCATCACAATGTACGTTCGAAAGCCAAAGGGGAGGATGGGAGGCTGTAACAGCTTAAATTGTGCGTGCAACGCGCTCGAGCGTGCTTCAGTGTCCCTGGCGCTGAGTATATAATTCCCATCTGTCTGTAAATGAGTGAGGTCCAAGCCAAGAACCACAAACACGGTTCATTTTCCTAAGCGGTACTTGGCATCACCTCCCCCTTTTTCCCTCCCCGCGACCACTACACGTCCCTGGATGATGACTTCCATTCCTACCTAATGACCCGGGAGACAGTTTGACACAAATCAGTGCAGAGTCCAGTTCGTTACCCCGTCTCCTCTCCACCCCCCAGGCTGTCACAGTCAGTCTTCATTTGTTTGGTCTCCGGGAGATCGTTCCGTAGTGACGTGGTCTTCTTTTCTTTTCTTTTCTTTTTTTTCTGGCGGACAGAACCGCCCTGTGTTTTCTTTGTCACTGAACACAACATCATCAAGTTTTGTATAATGATGTCTGGTGTTGAAGACACTGACAACAGTCTGTACTGGACTGTCTCACAAATGCATGAAAGCGTTTAACAGCTATATCTCCTCCAAGGAGACAAGCTTTCATGTTCATTCCGCGACGTTGTTTAGGATAACATCGTCAGCCTTTTCTTTTTCTTTTTTTCTTTTTTTATCCTCTGAGCGCTTTGTAGTCTTTTTCGGTATTTCCCTCCTTCTTTGTCCAGGGATGTTTATTGAAGGCTTTGTGACAATCTTTGTTAAAGGTCGTTACCAGTGCTTTCTTTGATGTTTTCTCAAGTATCACTGGCAGATGCACTTTCGTATAAACGGCCGTTCGAGTATAAAAGAGCTCTGGGGAACAGGTAAGAGAACAGAGTTCAGCACATCCTCGCGGGCGTACTAAAATTATATAGGTGGCGTCCCTCCCATTCGCTCCCTTCGTCAAGCTGCTGCAAAAATCCAGTCCTCGAAACGCTGACCTTTATCAAAGAATTGTTTTCGTCTTTTAGTGGAATCACGTCAGACTGAGAAATGAAGTGAAACTTTCTCTGCCGCCGGCAGTGGCGTTTGGTCTTTAGACCTTTCCACGTCTTTGTCAATGCATCCTTTTGACTTTTCTGGGTGTTGAGATTGCTTTTCCTTGACTGGCTAAATCATTCCTAGTTTATTCAGACAGACATTACTTCCGACATCTAAACTATGGAAAAAACTAAAACTTTCAGTGACAACATCTTTCAGAAAGAGAGACAGACAGTGAGAAGGGAAGGAAAGACAGACAGACAGACAGAGACAGCGCACAGCAAAATCACTGATAAGCTAGTTGACCATTTGCGATAAATAAAGTTTTACTGGGTAAAATATTTAAAAAAAGCACGTTAACTTCTTCGGGAACGATTCGGTAATACCCATCCTAGCATCTTTGTCAGTACATTTTCTTCCTGTATATTATCATCCCCTACCTAATGACATAGGCAGTTTTTATCGACTCTTCATTCATTGCCGCTGACACTATCTGTGGGCTTTCCCAAGATACATTCCTGACATTTTGTCAGTGCACTATGATAAGTTTGGAAGTCTGTGTTTGTTTGTATGCTGTTGTTGTTGTTGTTGTTATGTTTTGTTTTGTTTTTATGTATATTACAGTCATCACCGTTTCTGTTCTGTGTACGTGGTGTTGTCACTTCTTACTTGCCTTTTTTTGATACTCCGGAATCCCAGTGTTTTATTTGTAATCTGTTTGGAGTTTTTCATGCAGCTTTGACTTCCCAAAGATCATATTCACTCCTGCCCTGATGATCTGGTTGGCAGGTTAATTTGTTGCCTGTGTGCGTAAGTATGTGCTGCATTTTATTGAGGTTGTTCATGCGATATCAAAGATCAATAACGTTGCATTAAAAGTTCAAAAGTTCATCAGCCCCGGCTCAAAGCACCCTGAAGTAAGAAGAAGCTGTCTTGAAGAGAGCTAAAATATGAAAATCAGCCTGTCAGGTGTGTGTACCCGCGTGCGTGCACGCGCGCGCGCGCGCGCGCGAGCGCCTGTGTGTGTGTGTGTGTGTGTGTGTGTGTGTGTGTGTGTGTGTGTTGCTCTTGAGACTTCACAATCTTTACTAATGAACGTATTATCTAACACAATAACAACCAATTTTGATTGTGATTGTTTTCACAAGAGACCTCAAGGTCGATTTTACTGATATTTTCCCAAGAAAAGATTCCTACTTTCTCCTGCAATAAAGGTGGTCTCCAATGAATAAGCGTCTGGCGACTGGTAGTTATCCTTGGTGCTAATATGTACCAAACTGTCTTTTTATTGACTGTATCTTAGCTTACCATCTAGAGTCCCGCCCAATCCGAAGATAACAATGACTCATCGCGCTGAGTGTTTTGCCCAATAAATATCAGAATTCTCGTTTGCTGTCTATTCATGATATCATTTTCTACAGAAATATTTGAAGTTGTTATTGATGGTTCAATGCCACGCAAAGGTCACTTCCAGGCAATCGTGTGTGTGTGTGTGTGTGTGTGTGTGTGTGTGTGTGTGTGTGTGTGTGTGTGTGTGTGTGTGTGATTTCTTATCTTTTTGAAAAAACACAAGTGGTTGAAAACATGTTTACCCTGATATGAATAACGTGTTTAGAAAATATGCTTAAAAGAATAAAAGAAAGAACTGGAGTGGGTAGAGGGGAATGTAAATCGTAAATATTCTATCCGTCCATGGCAGCAGTTGGTAACCCACATGAATATGAAATTCTCTCTCTCTCCTTCACACACACACACACACACACACACACACACACACACACACGCTCGTAGTTACTCATTTATACACCAACACCCGTACCTCCCCTCCCCTCCCCCAACCCATACCCCCACAACCCACACATGTCTGCATACATCTATTCGCATGCACACGCGCACGCACATGAATACACACGCACACAAGCGACAGACAGAGACAGACAGACAAGAGAGAGCAAAGCGGACTTGGTCATCAGTCACTCAGCAACACATTGATGTGTCTGTCTATAATCCAACGTCTGGAGAAAGGCAATTCACTCGGCTGCCCTCCCCCCGGTCCCCCTCCCTCCCTGACGTCTACATCCCGGATCTGACGTCAAAAATCTCCGGAGTAAGCTCCCTTATCGTGTAGTTTTGTGGACACTGCACGTGCTCTACGCGCTGGGCAAACGACCAGTCATCGGGCGAGAAATGGCCCTGTTGAATTATTCATGAAGCTCTGAACTGCACAGAAAAAATCTACTGCTTGTAGCAGTGCACGTCGGTTCATTGCGAAAAGAGTGAGTGAGGGAGCTAGGGTGGTGGGTGTGGGTGTGGTGGCAGGGCGGAAATGACGTCATATCGTCATGGCAGTTTTTGTCCTCTTTGCCAAGTAAAAACCCCAGGGATGTTTCTGGTGAGCGATGGTGATCAAATCGGTGTGTGCGTGTGTGTGTGTGTGTGTGTGTGTTAAACTACCCACGTACCTCCGCGTAAGCTGGGAATCCGGAAATATCCGAAAGAAACTGTAGAAAGAGAAGACGATTTCAGATTATAAAAAAGCAGCAGATTTAACGACAAAGAAATATAAAAACAACAGCAAGAATGCAAGAAACATATAAAAAGGGACAGAAAAACAAACAGCTCTTCAAAACAAAAAAGAGATCGGAGACCAAGCGCAAAGCGCTCTACAAACAAGAGTCATTTGCACAGTCGGAGACCAAGCACTAAGCGCTTTACAAACACAAGTTAATTGCAAAACACGCTGCCTACCTGGGTAGAGCTGTCTGACAGATGCCATTATGCGCTCATCATTCGTTTCTTGTGTTATTCTTTCGGGTTTCAGTCACGCACACATGCATACCAAAACAGACATATAACATTTTACGTTTTACGTGTATGACCGTTTTGTTTATTTACCCTGCCATGTAGGCATCCATGCTCCGTATGGGTGTGTTCTTGTTTCCATAACCCGCCGAAAGCTGTCATGGATTGCATGATCTCTAACGTGCGTATTAGTTCTGCGTGCGTACACACAAGAAGGTGATTTAACCACTATCTGAGAGAGAGAGAGAGAGAGAGAGAGATGGGGCGGAGGACAGAAAAAACACAGGGAAAAATGAAAGTATTGTGTAAGTTATGAAACAGAAAGAATCAGCCCTTAAAGAACCCAAACAGTTGTCGGAAACAAAAACTGCGATGTAAATTGCTTAACCAGAGTCGAACTCACTCTGTCAGTCTCCACAAGTTGTTAAACCTCCCACCCGCCTGTCTGCTTCACGAAGAGTGACATACTGTGTACAAGATCAACATTTACCTGCTCGAAAGCGTGACCACAAATTTACTAATATTGTAATGATTTATCATTTTCCAAACAAAATTCCTAAGCCAGTAAGGGAGGAACGAAATATGAACAGGCTGATTCCACCACTGAAATTAAAAAGAAAAGAAAAGATTCGGGCCGAAACAAAACTGAAACTTAAAAGCACATTTAAGAAAGAAAGAGAAAATAAAATATATAATGAGACAAGTCAGGTCAGGACAATATATATGCTTCCAGTAAGGAAACCGGACTGGTATATTCAAAAGGCGTTTGCTTGCTTGTTTGTTTTTTCAAGTTATGAAACTTTCAGACAAAAATCTGACATGGAGAATACATCTTATCGATATAGCATTCCAGTTTCACTTGTTTCACATCTGTTCATGTTAATCTGATTCTGAGAATGTTTTCAATTAGCGTTTTATTTCTTTTCTGGTTGACAGGTCAGTAGGCTGATTGGCTGTTTGGTTGGTTGCTTGCTTGCTTGCTAGGCTTTAGTTATGCCGATGAAATAAATGAATCTATCATGAAGGGTAGCGAGGAAATCATCGACCACACCATTCTACTCCATTTATAAAGCACACGTTCTCCCACCCTCTTTCGCAAGCTGAGATAAAAAAAATACTACATGACCATGCGACTGTTTTAAGTGCATGGAAACGGATGGTGGAAGGAAAGGAGAAAGGTGAATCCCTGCAGCTGTCTTGACATCCCCCCCCCCCCCCCCCCCCCCCGCCCCTCTTCCTCTCACCACTTTTTTGTTTGTTTGTTTGTTTGTTGTTGTTTTTTGTGTGTGTTTGTTTTTTTTTAAGTTAGTTCACAATGGAACAAACGTGACTGAATATCATTCATCACAACAAGGTCACATCTGGCAATAAATACACCAAGCCCCTGAACGAATTGTTCTCCATTTTTTCTATTCTATATTTAGTTCAAGTTGAAGAAGAAACACATTAAAAAAAAGGTTGTGCTGGATATTGTTCTTCAAAACATGATTATATCTGTCGACAAATCTACTGAGCGAGTTCTTTAGGGTGTTTCTGACGGCAGAAAGAATTCCCTCCGGGTCTCTTCCCCAGCTTGTTGGATATTCAGCAGTCATGTTTTCGGTCCTCGCAGGCAAAACACACAAACACTACCAGAACCTACCTGTAAGTGCGTGGGAAAATCGAAGAAAAATACAATTGTTGACTGACAAAACGTGTCCTGGCCTGCTCTGATAACTCTTTCCGCATGCAAATTTAATGTGAAAAAATATTTTCAATGCTAAAGGAAACACAAATGCACATGCAGACATGCATGCGCGCACACACACACCATGGCACAATCGATTGTGCACACATGCGCGCGTGCTCAGGCAGACAGACACGCGCACATAGGTTCCACCCTCTCCTCAACCTCTCTCCACACACAGAGATAAACAGACAGACAAGAGACAGAGAGGCACAGCAAGAAACAGGACGATGAGAACCAAAGAAGAAAGGCACAGACAAGACAGATACTAAGGTTCTGCAAGCTGTGTGCCCTAAAACGTGAAGTTCTCTTAAACATCAGTGTCACTGAGCTGTGATGTACCCACGGTTTCCAAGCGGCCTTCACCCACAGTGCTGCCAGTAATTCACGTCTTTCGTAGTCATCCTCTCCACCCCTTACCTCCGCCAAAGTAAGGACTGGACGACTGAATGAGAAACAGCAAAGAGAGGGGGAGAGACAGACAGACAGATGGAAACTGAAAGAGACAGAGAGAGGCAGACAGAAGAGTGGGAGCAGGGGGTGGGTGAGGGGGTCGAGGGAAGGGTGGGTGGCACGGGAGATGCTTGGAAGTAGTAAGGAGCGGTGGGAAGTGGATGGAAAAGACGAAGATGGGGGTACATTTGGATTGAATTTTTTTGTGGCTACAAGTGTCAGCATTACGTCAGTTTAGTGTTTGAGTGAAACGCGTATTGACATCCGATAATGAGTTGTCATCGTGGACAGAGAGACAGACAGACAGAGACAGACAGAGAGACAGAGAGAGGGAGGGAAAGACAGACAGACACAGAGAGAGGGGGACAGAGAGAGGGCGAGGAAGAGAGAGAGGGAGAGAGAGAGAGAAAGAGAGAGAGAGGGAGACAGACAGAGAGAGAGATGGGAGAGAGACAGAGAGACAGAGACAGAGAGAATGGGGGAGAGAGAGGGAGAGAGACACACAGAGAGATGAGAGAGAGAGAGAGCGACACAGAGAGAGAAGGAGAGAGAGAGGTAGAGAGACAGAGAGGGGGGAGTGAACAAATTTGTATAGAAACTCACGCAAATCATTTGTCAGCGCAATGTCCTTTCAATGTTTCGGTCAAACAATCAAACAGAAAGATTTTTAGATCATACAATGTGTTGTAGGAGTGGCATGAGACAGACACACATACAGACAAAACGCAGAGAGAGAGACATAGAAACAGAGAGAGACAGAGAGGAGAGAGCGACAGGTTTCAAGTGGGATCTGCCAATAAGACGTGCGTGGCAACACAGTGTCAATTCTATGTTCAAATAAAACGTATTGACATCAAATAATGATTTCCCAGGGTTACATGAGAGAGGAAGAGTTTTTGCACCGTACGCACGCACACACATACACACACACGCGCGCGCACACACACACACGCACACACACATGAAGAAAAGTATTGACATACAAAAAGTTAAATAAGTGGAAAGACACACAGAGAGGGGGACGATTTGAGTGAGATGAGAGACAGAGACAGACAGAGACAGAGCGTGGGTGTATGAAGGACAGAGGGAGACAGAAATGAAGTCAAGGAAGGAGAGAGAGAGAGAGAGAGAGAGAGAGAGAGAGAGAGAGAGCAGACAATGAGAAACAGGCAAGCAATGAAACAAGGAGGAAGAGTTGAGGAGACAAAGAAACAGACAGAGAAAAGAGAAACAGAGAGATACAGAGGGGAAGAGGGTTGGGGAGGCAGGCAGGACAGACGGCGAGAGACAGAGACAGACAAAGAAAGACATTGGGGAGGAACTGAGTAATTCAACGCAGTTAGCCAAGGGCTTAGCACAACAGTGATTATGGAAAGGAAAGGGACGCAATCTGCAGTCTCCCGCAGACCGTCGCCCGACATGGAACATCGTTTGTCAATTTGCAGCTGACAGTGTGAACGATGTCATGCTGCAGGAAAACGGTTGGAGGCGGGGGGAAGAGGGAGGGGTCATGGCAGAAGGGGGGCGGGCGGATGTGAACTGGAAAGTGGGGTGGGGGGAGGTGGGAGGGTCTAACTGACATGATGATTTAGGTAAACATACACACATACACATGCAGTCTGAGAGACAGACAGAGATACAAAGAGAGACAGACAAAGAAAAAGAAAGAAAAAAAGAAGAAAAAAAAAAACTTCCTTAATATGTAGGAAAAAAAGCAGATTTTCTTTCCCCCAATAAAATCCGAGAAAATGTCTTGCGATTTCAGCTCCGAACTGTATGTATATCAGCATCAGCAGCAACACACACACACACACACATATATACATATATATATATATATACATACATATGTATATAATACACATATCTGTAACTATACATATGTATGCATATATATATATACACATATATGTGTGTGTCTGTGTGTACGTGTGTAAACAGATAGATAGGTAGATATATAGATAGACTGATATACAGGCATACTTTACAAGCATGAGGTAAGCCACCAGAATAGACACAATGCTAGCTGCATTTGCCTGTCAACGTTTTCCCCTCACGTCGTATAATAACGTCTTTTTGTGGGCCGGTCGTCTTTTCACCCGGGCGGAAAATGGGAAGAACGAGGGGAAGGAGAGTGTGGGAGGACACGGGTGGAGAAGTATTGGAAATGGTGCAGGGAGGGGTGAGAAGTTTGAATATGAATGACAATCTTCACGGCCAAGCTTCTTCTAGTTTCCTGAAACCGTAGTCTGGATGCAGTGAAACTGACAGACTGTTGTAGAAGCTGATCACTGTAAAGATACAAAAATAAAATAAAATAAAATAAACACCGTAATTTAAAGACAGAAGGACAAGGAGGTGTCATAAGTGAAAAAAAATATATATTAACCCCGAGTAATGTTGTCATGCTATGGTATCATTAGTAGAAATAGCAGCAGTAGCAGTTGTAATAGTGGTAGTAGTAGGAGGAGGAGGGGTTAGAAAAGTTTTGAAGGTGGTGATGGTCAGAGCTCTAGACATTTCGTTTTGGCTCGGCTGTCTTTTTTTTTTTTTTTTTTTTTTTTTTACCGTATCATACATACTGTTAAAACACAAATCTGTACATTCCATATATTCGTTTCTTGTCTCTGAAGCACCAAAGGAACCAAAAACGGAGGTAAGCATCAGTTCAATTACATTTCTTTTTGTTTTTGTTTTTTTGTCACAACAGATTTCTCTCTGAAAATCGAGCTTCAACATGCATGTCGCCACACTGTGGCGCCACCTACTTTTTCGGTCTGCAAGTGTATTTTATTTTACTACCAAAGTGGATACCTCCATAAAAATTTGCCAAGGACAACGCTTTTATTACCGCGGGTTCTTTTCCGAGCGATATGGATATACTTTACACGAGACCACGGTTTTTTTTTATTTGGGGGGTGGGGGGGTGTTTTTTTTCGTCTTATTCGAAAGACCTGCACCCAGCTGTCCATGTGTATATGTATAACATGTTTACTGAATAAAGATTTGTTCAAACCAACTGCACCCAGGCCACCACTCAAAGTCTAGAGGAGGGAGTAAGATTCCGTTCCGTGCGAGACTGGAACCGTTAAGATTCGTTTCCCGCTTAATCTGATCTAGGAATAACAGGTTTCATGTTTGAACACCAGAAAATCAAAGGCCGCACCAGCAAATTGTTTACGCTCTCTCTCTCTCTCTCTCTCTCTCTCTCTCTCTCTCTCTCTCTCCATTCCTAACTTCACACTGTACTAAGGAAGACCTTCAAAAGAAGGAATGATGAGTCATAAAAATATTGACCTTCTAAAAAATTTGTTGCATGTCTGTGGGTGAATTGGCTTTGAATGATGTGGTTTTAGGAATCCGCCTCCCTCACAAGGCCGTGGCCCATTCTTTTTACATTTCATTGTTCTCTCTCTCTCTCTCTCTCTCTCTCTCTCTCTCTCTCACACACACACACACACACACACACACACATACACACATTTAACCAGCCCAAGTCCTCATACCATCTCGCTCTCTTTCAATGACTGAATGTCATGTCCTTACTTCTCTTGATTCATGTTCATTTTCTCTTTGCCCTGAGGGCTGGGCGGAAAAGAAGAAAAAGAACCACATGTATGATCATTCCACTTCCCTCAATTAAAAAAAAAATTCGTTCGCCAGTTCGTTCGTTCGTTTATTCCATCCTTCCATCATCCTCTTTTTCCCCCTCCTCATCACTACCATTACCCCCACCCCCTCCACTTCCACCCCAGCACCCTCGTCCACACACACACACACACACACCCTCCGCCGTCCCATTTCCCGACCCCCTGCACCGCCCCTCCCCCCCCCCCCCCCACGCCCCCCACCCCCAATCCTCACCTCCACACACAAACTCTTCCACCCACCCACCAACTCTTCCACCCAGTCTGAAAGCCCACGTGTTGTCGGGGGTAGTGCTTGTTTTCCCATCACGGGATCAGACAGCGTGGAGGACGTAACTGTCTGAGCTGTGCTCAGCAGCGCTCCCTTACAGCGGGGTGGGGCGGTGGGGGTGTGAGGGGTGGGGGCGGCAAGTGGCGGGGGTGTGAGGAGTGGAGGGGGACGGCAAGTGGCGGGGCTCGATGCGTCAAGCTGTCGTCAGCAGTCACTTCACTATCCACCCTGCATCTGTCACTGCTGGACCGGGACCACTGCACTCTACTCCTCCTCTCTCTCTCTCCCTCTCTCACTGTCTTCGATCGATGGCTTCGGACTGGTGTCCAAGACGTGAGCAACGATGCACGTGCACTTTTGTGTGTGTGTGCGTGTGTGTGTGTATGTGTGTGTGTGTGTGTGTCTGTGTGTGTGTGTCTGTGTGTGTGTGTGCGCGCACATGCACAAATTCATTCACACACACAATCACATACACACACAAGCACGCACGCACGCACGCAGACACACACACACACACACACACACACACACACAGGATCACTTTCGATATGATCTCTTCTTTCAACAGGGACAATTACGATTGATAACAAAACAGATAGCAGTCCAATCCTTAAGACATACTCCGGACAGTTGATAAGAAGCAAAATGTTCCGCAAATCAAATTAAATGCTAAAAACGGATGAAGGCTGCGCGCAGATGAAAAAGATCAACAGCTCACTTAAACAGTTTTGCAAGCATGCAAATTCCTCGCAAGATTAGAAACAATATCTCTTGATATACCAGACAGCATATAGCACAAATTAAACACGTCCTTCACCTGTAAATACTTTTTTTTTTCTAATCACCACATGACTCAGAGTAGAAAATTCATTTCATATAAAAACATGGATACAACACACACACACACACACACACACACACACACACACAGAGAGAGAGAGAGAGAGAGATGGGGTGGGGGAGGCAAAGCTTCCATGACTCACGTGTGATCCCTGCAGAACTTGCCTCTTTTCTGTTAATGGTTTTGCGATAAATCTATATATTCCTGTTATTTGGAAAGGTTGCGTTATGTTGTGAGATCAATATTTTCAACAATAAACAAAGCAACGGGAATATTGCATGACAAGTTCCACGAAAACTTTCATTTTTGCTATCAATTTTCAATCAGTTCAGAAACGCTTATCGATACAATGACTTTCCCTGGCTGCTGTACGCATCTTCACGAATGGCTGAATATGCTTATTGATATCTGTCACGCTCCCTAATTGGATTTCTTTACCACTTGCAGTTGCCGAGAAAATACCATCGTTGAAGTATACTATGTAAACACATGGTTTTGAAAAAATAAAATAAAATGGAGGGGAGGTGTGGGGTGGGGCGGGGGAGGGGGGGGGGGATAGAAAGGCTGCACAAAAAAGCCGCAGAAAAATAAAAATAAAATTAAATATAAAAAAACAACAACACATGTCAGGTGGTATTCTTTCTCTTTTTGTTATTCTTGACGTAACCCCCCCCCCCCCACCCCCACCCCACCCCCCCCCCGCCCCGGCCCCCCCGCGCCTCCTCAACCACCCGCCACTCCAATCCCCCAATGTCGGATGTTCCGATCAAGTCATAATGGGGAATGTCTCCCTCTATCCCCTACCCAATCCACTCCACTCCACCCTCTCCTCTTCCCGTCCCAATTGTCCCATCCCCTCCGTTGCGAACTGTCGAACAGACAATCTAGCGTTCCAACTGGCAACTGGCAATACCCCGTGGGGGAAAAAAACAAAACAAAAAAAACTACAAGTGTTGTGCGCGTTCTTTTCGTTCCTCCTTGCTAAGTGCGAAATGATTGACAGTAGTGCAACAAACACCACGCTCCAGCGAGAGCACTTGTTGTTCTCTATTTTGTTGTTGTTTTTTGGTTTTGGTTTTTTGTTGTTGTTTGTTTGTTTGTTTTGTCAACGCTTTTCTTTTCTGTCGATTCTATTTCCTTTCAAACCAGGCAGTTTTTGGTTTCCTCTTGAAGAACACTGAAGAGATTCTCTCTCTCTCTCTCTCTCTCTCTCTCTCTCTCTCTTCGCAATAAATGTGTACATGTATTCTAAAGAATGAATTAATGTGTCAGTGTCAAAAGAATACTGACGTTATAAATTATACACGCATGTATGTAAACAGACAATTCGTGTTCGATGAAATGTAGTTGCGTTAAAAACAACTCTTCTCTCTCTATCTGTGAAACTTAGCATTGAATCCATCAAGTCTTTCAAAACAATGAATACTCTGTGCCATGAGAACACTGACACATTAGAATTTATACACGCACGCATGAATGTAGACGATCCGTGTTCATTAGGATGTAGATGCAGTCGTGCGTGAACACACGCAATGCATGCTCACATGAACGTTCAGAGAGACTGAATCTAGATTCATGTGCGTGCGTGCATCTGGTCCGTTTGGAGTGAGAAAGGAAAAGGGTTGTAAGTTATTGAAATATCAACATACATAATTATGGGCGTGTGTCACCCCCCAACCTGGCTCCGTGTTTTCGGTGATATCAATTACAATCTTGTCAATCATCAGTAAATTGGGAAAGATCTCTCTCTCTCTCTCTCTCTCTCTCTCTCTCTCTCAGTGTGTGTGTGTGTGTGTGTGTGTGTGTGTGTGTGTGTGTGTGTGTGTGTGTGTGTGTCTGTGTCTGTGTAAAACTTGTACTGAAGAGTTCCACAAAGAAGGTCTCCCCACCCTAACTCTCTCTCTCTCTCTCTCTCTCACACACACACACACACACACACACACACACACACACACACACACACACATGCTCGAAAACACACTAGAAAATGGTATTCGATAAAACTCTGTATCACAATAGAACGACATGATATTATTTGTTCAGCTTTGGCAGGGTGAGGCGTTTTCAAGGAAAGTTTTCCAGACCTGAGAGTGTCCTGGAGTGTCCTTATGAACAGTCTACAAGTACAGAATCTAAGTGCTGCGCACACCTGCACTCCCCGACTCAATGTGTGTAAAAAGCCAATACTTAAAGTGTGTTAATGCGAATATATGCTGTTATAATTAACCCTGGTAATATCCAAAGCCTTCTCTTGGCTGTGCAAACAAATTAGTTCCTTGAAAACTGTACAGAAATTCAGATTGTCCAGAAGACACTCACCGATGTTGTTAGCGATGGACTAAAATTTACATAATTGATTCAGAGCAAGTTACCTGAGAAAGAATTTAATTCAAGCATACAATTGTGCGCGGCGCGAGCGAGCGCACATACACACTCACAAACATATTTAATTTACAGATAAGACCAAAATCTGTCATTGGTGGAGGCAATGGGCGAATGGACTACCGATGATGTTTGCTTGCAAACTTACGTGAGTGCGTTGTAATGAGACAGGGAATGACAAACTATTGATTAGCTGTTTACATTTTCTCCATTGCCCCTTCTTTAAATCCCCGACCGTTTCTATTCATCTTTTTTTCTTGTTTTAATGTAATCATCTGTGTGTGTGTGTGTGTGTGTGTGTGTGTGTGTGTGTGTGTGTGTGTGTGCGCGCGCGCGCGCGCTCGCATGCGTGCGAGCTATAGTGCGTTTGTGCATGTGTGTTTTCTTTCTTTAAATCTAATGTCTTCTCTTTTTGAGTGATATTAATGAGTGATATTAGATATCACGATATCAGTTTGAGTGGTGTGTGTGTGTGTGTGTGTGTGTGTGTGTGTGTGTGTGTGTGTGTGTGTGTGTGTTTCTTTCTTTAAATCTAACGTCTTTTCATTTTGAGTGATATTAATGAGTGATATTAGATGTCATGATAGTTTGAGTGATCTGTGTGTGTGTGTGTGTGTGTGTGTGTGTGTGTGTGTGTGTGTGAGTGTGAGTGTGTGTGTGTGTGTTTATTTCTTTAAATCTAACGTCTTTTCATTTGAGTGATAATAGCTATCATGATATCAGTTTGAGTGATGTGTGTGTGTGTGTCTGTGTGTGTAAAGATGTTTAATCGCGTGCGTACATGTACCTAGTGACGCCCCTATCCATACCCCCAATCTCCCTTACCTTCCACTTTCTCTGTATTGTGACATGTTTCAAATAGAATACTGTTTTAAACCACTGTCACCGCGTCAGTGAAGGTGAAAAGAAGAAAATAAAACCGGAGAAAAAAAAAAAGCAACTCAAAAAGTGGGGAGGGGGGGGGGCGAGAAAGAAAGACAAAGACAAATGTCACTGACCCGTCGTGGTGCCCAGAGCACTGAGAGGTCAGAGTCACCACCCAGAGGTATCACACATCAGGTCAACGCTCTCAGGCGGATGATTATTTCTCCAGCCAATAAATGAATGACGCACATGAAGTGTGTGTGGCGACGGGCGCGAGTGCGCGTGTGAATGCTTGCGGGCGTGGTGTGTGTGTGTGTGTGTGTGTGTGTGTGTGTGTGTGTGTGAGCATGCATGAGAGAGAGAGAGACATAGAGAGAGAGAAAGAGAATGTGTGTGTGTGTGTGTGTGTGTGTGTGGAGGGTGGTGGTGGTAAATCCACTCTTTGAGTTGAAGCGGGTAAATGTAAAAGGTTAAAAAGCATGAGGGGTGGCAGTCGCCCTCTTCCTTCCTTCGCAAAACAAAAACGAACACACACATGTAAATCAACGCATGCACACACACACACACACACACACACACACACACACACACACACACACACACACACACACACACACACACTCAGTTATCCTCCAAAGCTTTTCCTTCTAACTCTAATGCTCGCTCTTAGTCCTACGGTCATAATGTCTATACTGAAAGAAAAAAAAAGATCACGGAATACGTATGAAACAAGGACAAGGGCCTCTCGGTCATATTGAACACCCCTTCCTCACCCCCACCCCCACCTCTCTCTCTCTCTCTCTCTCTCCAAGGAAAACACAAACAAAACAGACACCGAAAAACAAAATAATGGAGGAAGCATAAATCAAAGGAAATGGACAGGGAACTCTCGGTTATCTTGACCTCAGATGAGATTAACGACCTGTTAACACTGGGTCTTGAACCTCCTCTCTCTCTCTCTCCCTCTCTCTCTCTCTCTCTGTCTGTCTGTTCTGTCTGTATGTATGTATGTCTCTCCACCGTCCTCTAGCTGCCATCCTATGTTTGTTTTTGTTGGGTGTTTGTGTGTGTGTGTGTGTGTGTGTGTGTGTGTTTTACTGAGAAAGAGAATGACAAGTCAGCTAACTCGTGGGAAGGGTGGTGCGGCAGTGGGACTGGTGGGCTTGGGGGTGGAGAAGATGGAGTGAGAGGCGGAGAAGAACGCTGAAACAAGCAGGAAATATCTCCTTGACATTTTCCTGTGTGCGTGTAGCGAGTTTTCTGTTGCAAACCTTTCGGCTATTGCGTCCTCTCGACAGCACACGGAGAGAGAGACAGAGAGAGAGAGAGAGAGAGGAGGGTAAAGTGTCAAGTTAAAACGGGCTTTTGCTTTATTTTCCTTTGTTTTGGTCTTTGCTTTCCGCCCAAGGTGTTCAAAAGAATAAAACAAAAACAAACACAGAAGAAACCTGCTGCTGGCAAATGATGTATGAAAACCTTATTCGGAAAGCAAAGTATACCTCCCAAGCACACAAGCAGAGAGATGAATACCATGTATTCTTGTTCGTTGTTGTTTTCCAGTGCACCTTTTTTTCACCCAAAAGACGAATGGTGCTGAAACTCAAAGGCATGAAAGGAAATAAAAACAATACAGTGAGAAACTGTGCCTGTTCACATAGACATGGTGAATAAAATGTGAATGAACAGCTGCGTAGATGGGAAATCTCACTCAAATGAGAGATCTCTCTGCAAGAGATAAACACGTCCTTGCTTTATTTATATTTTTACCATTCCCATTAATAGTACCGCGTTAACTACTCAGATTCTCTCTCTCTCTCTCTCTCTCTCTCTCTCTCTCTCTCTCTCAAATGCAAAGATGTTAACATGTGTCGGTATGTTGAGACAGTGGTACAGACATGAAAACTGAAAACTGATATAGCCCAAACTCCCTCTCTCTCTCTCTCCACTGAATGTTCACTGCTTGTAGCGGTATGTAGTGACGATGTTCGGCTGCCACGAACAGAGAGCACTACAAGAATTAACCTGATAGACTGATACTCTCACCCTCCCTCAGTCTCCCCCCATATCCCCCCACCCCCCACCCCCGCTCTCTCTCTCTCTCTCCCCCCTCTCTCTCTCCCTCTCTCTCCCCTCCCCCTTTTCTCTCTCTCTCCCCCTCTCTCTCTCTCCCCTCTCCACCCCCTCTCTCTCTCTTCAACATGTTCGTGTACCAGGGGACACTACAAGACAGACATGAACACAAGGGCAGGGGGTTATGTGCGGACATTCCTGACACCTTCTGGAGGCTGGATGGAGAGGTAGTGTAGCGGGGATAGGAAGGGAGGTAATGCGGAAGTTGAGATTGGGGGTGGTGGGGGAATGGCTGGACTGGACTGTTGGGAGATTGTGGGAGTATAGGATAAAAAAAAAAAGGGGGGGGGAGGTAAGAGATGGGGATGAAGAGGAAAGGTGGAGGCAGAGAGGGGAGGGGTAGTTTCAGTTTCAGTTTCAGTAGCTCAAGGAGGCGTCACTGCGTTCTGACAAATCCATATACGCTACACCACATCTGCCAAGCAGATGCCTGACCAGCAGCGTAACCCAACGCGCTTAGTCAGGCCTTGAGAAAAAAAAGGTGAATAAGTAATAGATAAATACATTAAAAAAAAAAAATACTACCACTACTAATAATATGTATAAGGCGCAAAAACTTGATAAAGTCAACTATAAGCGTACATAAATAAATAAGTAAATAAATCAATCAATAAATAATTATAATATAAAAAGGTAGTAGTAGTAATAATAATAATAATAAATACATAAATAGATAAGACAACAATGATGATAAATGAGCAAATAAATGTAAAACATGAAGACACACATTCACACATACACCCGCACATGCATAACAGATATGCACTAAACATGCAGTTTCACAGATATGAAAGCAAAGTCAAATACACATAAACGTACATGAGCCCAAACACACACACACACACACACTACCCTGCACCTCCTCTACCCCCCTCCTCCACACACTCATTTCCAGGCTACGTATCGCAGCTTTCACGGCACACACACACACACACACACACACACACACACAGATGAACACTTACTTGTACAAGCACACACACATACGCTCATACCCCCCACCCCCAACCCCACACACATATATACAAAGATATATATATATACACCCGCACGTTCCAATATCCCGTTGCTCCCACAGTGTAGGCATGCATACACTCACATACCTCATCCTCTACCCCTCCTCCCCCCCGAGACCCCCTCCCCCTCACACACACACACACACACACACACATACGCACGTGCACAGAACTCTCCTGACACTTGGGTACACTTACACCCTCGCGCATGCACAAACTCACTCAAACACACAGACCCACACATACACACAAACACACACATACACACACGCACAGAGGCTGCCACTGATTGGCCGCAAGAGGGATGGGAAAAGATCTCTGATGCCAAGAACGTGGCGTCTAGTGTGTTGTTCAGTCTATTGTATTTGGAAAAGTCCACAGAGACTCTGTTCCGTTTTGAAGAAATTTGCGCAATGTTGGTTTGGAAATGATGCCGATATTTGTTTGATTTGCAAAGCATCGTGCTCTACCTTTCATGTTAGACTTACGGCCGCTCCCTCTCTCTGCTTTTATGTCTTTGAGGCGATCGATGGTGTGATGGCCTTGTACCTGTTCTTTTTGATATTCTTTGACTTTTCTGAGGATTTCCGATTTTCCTAGATGTAGGCCGCTCGTTGGTGTCGCGTTACCAGCAAGCCTGTCAGCTCGCTCATTTCCCTCAACACCTGCATGTCCCGAGCAGTATGACCATGTGAGTTTTTTAATCTGCAAGTTGCGCATCGCCTTATGCCATTCTGGGCATTCCGTTTTCAATTTTCTGTATGAGGTTCATTGAGTCGGTTAGAATCATGGCTTGTTGGTTTCCGGGCGTATGGATGGACGATAGCCACTGGAGGGCATTTGTCACAGCTTCAACTTTCATCCTTTGGCTGGAGGTTGTGACTTTGTAGGCAGCATTCTCTTCCCTAATTGTTTTTCCATTTTGTTTCGCACTAAATCCCCAACCGGGTTGGTCTTTGGTGACTGAGCCATCTGTGTATATGATGATGTCCTCTTTTTTACTGTTTTCTTCTATGAGTAGCTTCACTTCCGCATCAGTTTTGCCCTCTGGCCATTCCCGACAATGTCTTCTTAGAGTGGGTGAAATGGCTGTGTTGAATAGATGATTGAGGTTTTCGGGGTTTTTCTCCCATTCTTTTGTTTCTTTCAGGTCTTGTAATCGGCATACTAGCTGGATGTGTCTTCTGCTTGACCCATCCATGATCTTCCTCGTCCTAGTCGGCTGCCTTTTGGTTATTCGACTGCGTCAAACTGTTTAGTTTTTTCTTTCATTTTTGTTTCAATATCTTTGTCCGGAGATGGTTTTGTTCTTTCTTTTTGCCAGTTTGACAGCCGCATGTTTTTCTATCCAGGCTCTCTCTGTGTCGGTATTCCACCATGGGGGCTGAATAGTTTGCATCCTGTTCGGTGCCGTTCTTATGTTTCTTCTGCGTCTTAATTTTTCGATGACGGTTGTCTCTTTGGTTTCATACTGAAATGGATCACGCGGTTTCATACAGGGGTTATCTGAGAGTTTCTGTAGACTGAAAACTACCGGGAGGTGGTCACTGCCTTGGTGTGGAAGCGTCTCTCCATTCATTTCTGCTCTGAATTTTGGAGAGGTAGTAGGTTGACTACTCAATCTTTTAGTGACTCCTTTTCTAATTAATCTGTCTTGCTCGAAACAACAGGCTGCTGACGCGGCCTTTTGTCGTTAATGTTATCTGGGTGAAGCAGACCAGCCAGACGGAGACAGACCGAAACCGCCTGACGATCATCCCTCCCCTCTTCCCCCCGTCAGTCTCCTCAACTAACCCGCCTCTCAAAATTCAGAATCGAGACAGAGAGAGCACTAAGAAATTACCGCCAATGGGACTGCCAGTCCGGGAAGAAAAAAAAAGTGGGGAGTATAGGGATGGGTGTCCGGTGGAAGGCCGGTAGCAGCGACCAGCAGAAATAATTCATTTCATGTCGTTGTCTTACCAGTACGATTAATCCTCTTTTGTTTTTTTGTTGTTGGTTTTCGTTGTTGTTTTTCAGTTGTTGGTTTTTCTTTTTTGTTTGTTTTGGGTTTGGTTGTTTTGGGGGGTTTTTTGGGTTGTTGTTTTTTTGGTGGTTTTTTTTTTTTTTTTTTAGAAACAGTTTTCGACCCGTGCTAAACAAAATGAATGCAAGCTTTACAAGGATCAGTAACAAAACACAAGCACGTACACAATGCAAACGCACACAGGTACACACACGCGCGCGCGCGCGCGCGCGCACGCACGCACTCAACATCTGGCGCATATTACTGTGTCTCTTCCATGTTTCGATAGAAACAACATTTACAAACAATGAGAAAGCGCCTCCTTCTTTCACTCTTGCCCCCTCTGTGTTTGTGTGTGTGTGTGTGTGTTTGTATGTGTGTTTGTTTGTGTGTCTCTGTCTTTGTGTGTGTGTGTGTGTGTGTGTGTGTGTGTGTGTTTGTCTGTACCTGTGCGTCTCTCTGTTTGTGTGTGTGTGTGTGTGTGTGCGCGCGCGCGTGTCTCTGTATTTATGTATGTGTGTGTGCAGGTGCGCACTTCCTCCACCATCAACAACACGGCCCAAACATTTTTTTCCCCTCCTTTTGTTTCCTATTTTTCCTCAGTGATGTTTAGTTAGGGTGGGCTGGCCGGTTACTGTGAGTGATGACAAGGAAAAAGTCCAACAGCTGATGATGGATGACCGACCGGGTGGGAGCAGTGACTGACAGTTTTTCACCGACGACACGACACGACACGACACGACATCACTTGCTGCTAGTTCAGTGTAGCAGTGAAAAGACAGCGCGAGGCACGTGTATGTCGATGTCGATGTCGTGTCTGGCAGGTGGTGAAGGGAGGTTTAAGAGGGAGTGGGTGGGTGCTCTGAAAGATCTCCCTGCTTCCTTGTCTGTCTGTCTCTGTCTTTCTCCCCTCCCTCTCTCTTTCTTCTCTTCTCTCTCCCTCTGTGTGTGTGTGTGTGTGTGTGCGCGCGCGCGCGCGTGCTTATACGCGTGTGCGTGCGGGGACTGATGTGTGTGCTTGATGTCCTAACGTACATTTGGACAAAAAATAAATAAATAAGTAATAAATAAATAAATAAATAAATAAAAGAAGCAGAAAGAGACATAGATCGAGACAGAAGGAGAAATCCAAATGTGAATTCGGAGAAGGAAAACTATAATAAATAAATAAATAAATCGAGAGTGACAGACAATACACACGTATAGAAAGACATGGAAAGAGAAAGAAAGCCGAAGCTGAGGGAGGAGAGAGAGAGAGGGGGGGCGGGGGGACCTGAGACAGGAAGAGAGCAATAACATGTGCTGGAACCAGACAGCCGTTGTCTGACAGAGAAGCTAATGAAGTTTCGACGTGGGCTGTGAAACTAGATTTAACCGGATCTGTACTTCGCCAGTCTTGCTCATCATTCAAAACACACACACACACACACACAAACACACACACACACACACACACCCGAGCATGCGCGCACACACACATACATACACACACACACACACACACACACACACACACACACACACACACACACACATACTCGTACGCATGTGATCGCACATACACACACGCGCGCGCAAAAAAGAAAAAAAAGAAAAAGAAAAACCACACGCACACGCCCGTACGCAAGTTAGTGCGCGCGCGCGCACACACAGACACACACACACACACACACACACACACACACACAAACACACACACACACAAACAAACACACACACACACAAGAATAGATACCACAAACATCGATTCATACACACAGACACTAAAGCAAACTTTTTTTTCCCCTTTTTATCTAATGAACACTGAAAACACCTACCACTGACGAACACAACTGTATTCTTTTATTATCCAACTCACCCACCCAGAAGCCATGTGAAACGCGGTCTCTGAGTGTTCTCGCTGGGGTTTTTTGTTTTTTTAATTTTTTTATATATAACTTTTACTCTCCCCCACCATCCCCAAACAACCACCAATTGCCCCCCCCCACCCCCACCCCCTTCCCCTTGTGCTGTTGACATAAAATCAATCCAACACCACACTGAACGACTGTATGGAGAAAACAAGGGTTTTTTTTTACAGCTGTTGACAGTAGCCTCGTGTGTGATATCAGATCTTGTCAAACGCTATTTACGCTTAGAGTTCAGGGGAGGACGGAGAGAGTGGGAGGGTGGGGGGAATGGGGGAGGGGGGAGGGGCTACACAACAACGTCACAGCTTTTACATATTGGATTTGTCTGTCCCATAGCCGCGGGGTTGGGGGGCAGGGGGAGGGGGGGGGGTTCGTGATCGATGGTTGAGTATATGTGCTCCACACCCATGTCTGTGTAGGGACTGTCTGATCATAAAATAGAGAGGTCGTGAAAGAGAATATTTCAGGGTGGGTGTTTTTTTCTGTTTGTTTGTTTTGTTTTGTTTTGTTTTTGTTTGTTTTTTGTTTGTTTTGTTTCGTTTTCAAGTCCGTCATGTGCTGTGTAACATGACCACACGCATTGTCGCCATATATTCTTTGCATTTTACCCATTTTGGTGTGTGTGTGTGTGGCTGTGTGTGTGTGTGTGTGTGTATTTGTTGTGTGTGTGTGTGTGGTTGTTTTTTTCATGTGCCCCCATGGGGATTTTTTGGAATAAGAATCTCTTGACTCTTCGTTGCTTTTATACTAACTATCGAAGTATTTCCTGTTTGAAAATCAAAAACGATCGTCTGAAGAGAACGTACCTCATCCCCTATATCTCCTCCTCGTCCTGTCTGATTGTTTAAAGAAATCGTCAGTAAAGAATAAATTTCGCGGCACTGGTTTTCTTTATCTCGACCCGCACTTCCGTTTCATCATGAAAACAGAACGTCAAAACTAATTGTTTCGGCAAGGTTGGTTTGTTGTCTGTCTCTTGTTCTTCCCCTTCACTTCCGCCGTCTTTTTATTTGACCGTTTCCGCTTTTGCATGACGGTCCAATCCTCTATTTTATTCTGTGTTTTTGTTGTTGTTGTTGTTTGGTTTAAATAATCTTTAACTGTTCAACAGTACACATTATTACAATACAAACAATGACAGAAGAGCATCAACAAGCTTAAAGCTTTGACTGTGCTCACACGTTGCACTTCAATTTGAACATGACTGCTAATGAACCATATTATCATTTGTATCAAATAACTTATTCATAAACAGTAAGTAATGAAATAATGAAATGAAACAAATAAACAAAGAAATACATACTATAGTCAAATAATGCTAATATCAATGTTAACATGAGATTAAATTCATTGTCACTAGAGTTGTTGTTGTTTGTTTGTTTCTTCTTCTTCTTCTATCTCCTTCTTCATTTTTATATGGATTTGTCCGAATACCGTGACACCTCCTTGAGTAACTGAACTAACTGTACTGAACCTTTTTTTCCCCCCGGGTCTGGGCCTGTATTTTCTTCTCCATAGAATTTCACAAACATTGTCCCATTCGCACATACTTCATAGCCCACGTGCATGCGTGCGGGTCTGCTTAACTAATAAAACCCCACGACTTTATCAGTTCATCACCCTTTATGCCATTTCGAACTATTCCATTGGAACACTATTCCAATTTTCCATTTTCCCGCAGTTATTCCTCTTTCCGCGTTGTCTCACGTTCCAAAAACCCCAACTGTCTTTTACCATGTACCCAACTGACACACTGAAATGTAACACTCCTTGTATTTAAAGAAAAAAGGGAAAAAAAGAAACAAGAACACTGTGCTAAAACCGTTCATAACTACACTAAAATATACATTCACAGACACCCTTCTCACCCCTTATACTCCCTTATACACCCCCCACCCACCCACACACACACACACACAAACCCAACACAACCCAACACAACGTAACCCGACACCACACACACACACACACACACACACACAGAGAGGGGGGGGGGCGTGGGGGGAGGGTTGAACTGGTAATCGAATTTATTCTCCCGTAGAATGCGGAGGAGAGAAAAAAAAGTTGCTAAAAGCAAAGTTGCTTCGTTACCCCCGGACCATACACCGTTGACATAAAATCAATACAAATTCCTGCCTGAACGACTGTGCAGGGGAAAATGACGGTTATTGCAGGTGATGATGTTCCAGCCTCGTGCTGTGTCAAATCGCGTGAGATAACACCCTCTTTTTTTTCTTTCCGGCGTGTCCTGACAAGTTGACTTGCTCGAAAAACTTAATGTCCCGCCCCCCCCCACCGCCCCTCCTCCCTCGCCCCCCCCCCCCCCCCCCACCTCTTCCCCCCCCCCCCCCCCCCCCCACACACACACACCCTCACCACCACTTGCCCCCCAGCGATTAAGCTTTGTTCCTCACACTGGTTAACCGGTTAAAAAAGGCTGGCGGGAAACTGAGTGTATCAGCCAAAGAAGAAACAGGAAAAAAAGAAAAAAAAAAGAAAAGAATAATGATCACGATGGCGATGAAGGCGTTGGAAGTGGCTGTGATGGAGTTAGTGGATATGCTGACGATTATGCTCAGACGAATCGTCGATGATGACGTTGATGACGACGACAATGACGATGATTATGATAAAAAAAAAATTATAATAATCGTAGTGGTGACTTTCATAGTGAATATTGTAGTACAGGTGATGGACATGACAAGGATTACCACCAGACGAAGAAAGACAGCAAGAAGAAGTATGACAAGAAGAGGAAGGGAAAGAAGAAGATAATGATGCTTTGATAATGGTGGGTCTTGTGATGGTGGTATGATGATGATGGGGATGTTGCTATCATGATTATGACAATGACTGTGGCGGTGAAGGCCGTAATGACAGACAATGAGTATAACGATGGCTGTAATGACTTCTGAAGATGATGCTGAAAAAAACCCCGAGAAGTTGGAGTACGAGTAGGATGAACATAAAACTGGAACGCTAAATCATTCTTGAAGCACCGCACGACTGGAGAATGTTAGTTTCCCAATTTATGCACTCTATTGCTTTCGAGTGAAAACGAGTAAGCGCGCGGAGAAAACACACACACACACACACACATGTGCACATACACACTCACGCACGCACAGACGCACATACATACTTATACATACATACATACATAACGTTTCATCCAGTACTGTAAGGTATACCACCAATAGCATGCCAAATAAGGTGAACGAACACACACGCACGCATCCACGTACCCCCCTCCCCCCCCCCACACAAACACACACACAAACACTCGATATTGCCTTTTTTCACTCTAATAAGGATGGTAACAGATGGTATGATTTCCATCATGAAATGACCCCAACAGTAGGCAGTATGCAGTATCAATTAGAACCACAGCTGATGCCCGTGCTCGTTGTTATAGCCGAATAACCCTTTAACCGAATTCAGGCTGCGTGTTAGTAGGTATGTGAGGGACGGTGGAAGGGGGACCGGGGAGGGGGACGTTAGGGAAATAGGTGGTGAACGTAGCTCGTTTTCCGGAGGCTTCTATCTGATCGGGCACTGATCGATGTTAATATTATTCGTGATGGTGTTTTACTAGTCTGTAGTTGCATTCGTACTTCTTTCTGGTTACAATGCACAAAACGAAGGGATGAAGAGAAGGGGCAGTAAGAGAAAGAGAGAAAAAAAAGGGAGTAATAGTCTATTATACATCTGCATACAATGTGTGTTTGGAGAGTGTGTGTGTCTGATGCGTTCGCTAGCCTAGTTAGTCGTTATCTCCCTACCTCAATTATTCATGACTACATCACTCATGCCTCTTTTCCGGCAATAGAGGCGCTGCACTTGCCGACCCTCCCCAGATGAATATCAGTTGCCCTTTTTCGTCCCTGACAAAAACGAAAAGCCAGGGAAACTGGCGCCCCTTGCAGCTCAGCTCCACTCTCCCAAAACTGCTGCGTACTCCGTCACTGCGCAGGGACACCGGAAGTGGGTTAATTCATCGCCCTGACACAGCCTGGAAGCGGGGCGGATGAAAGACCTGCTTGTCCTCCCTTCGCCAGCCCCGCCATCTCTAATAACCTGAATGTAATTACAGAAAACACACACAACTCGCTTGGCACAACACAGTCTGCCCGTCTGGCAAGTCTCATGACGCTGGCGGCAGTTCGAGTGCATGTGGCGGCAGCAAAAAAAAGAAAAAAAGAAAAAAAAAAGACAACCAACACCGTTTTTTCTGCAACCAATTTCCGACACGACGAGTTTAGTTAAAGGGGAGGCAAATCCGAACCTTTCCCGGTTCGTGTTGTCACTGGACATGTGCCCAAATTAAACGAAGCTTCTTTGGTATTCATTGCCGAGAGTGATTATTCCAAGTCAATGTTTTCACTGGTCGAAAGAAGCCTACCTGTCTCCCCCATTTGTGTGTCTTACAAACTCGATATATTTCTGAACGGAAACACTGCATCTTTCGTCTGGCAGGGAACCCTGTCAAAAGTGAGGAGTGGGAGTTTTGTCTTTGAGGGACCTGTCGACATTGACAGGTCTCGGTTATAAATGCGAAATGAGTACAGAACCTAGCCTGGACTACTATAGCGTATAATGGATTTTCCCCCAATTAATTTAGCTCTAAAAACGGAATAAAATACTCAAGAGGCGTAAAATGTAGTATGTGCAATAACGTGCGCTCCTATAAGGGTACACAACTTCAAGCCAATAGTGCTTTGCGTTTACAAATTAAGGGCAGCTTCTCTCTTTTTTCCATTCTCTTTATTACTAAATACACCTGACTGCTAATAGCCACCAAAAGCATTGTAAAAGAATTCTCTGTGTGTGTGTGTGTGTGTGTGTGTGTGTGTGTGTGTGTGATATTATGGTGTGTGTTTGTTTGTTTGTTTATTTGTGTGTGGGTTTTTTTGCTGTTTTATTTTTAAACAGATGACAGAAATACAACAATAACAGTATTGTTACTCTTTGGACGTAAATATAATGCTCTCTAATCCTGATGAGTTTTGGTGCATCCGGTTACCCTCACTATCTCTGTATCTTTATCAACATTTTTATTCAGAGAACCTCAATACAAGCAACTCAAAATATACCAAGATGACCAGTTCTCACTCGAACTTCTCATCACACACACACACGCACACACACACACACACACACACACACACACACACACACACATCCTGGCTCCAAGAAGTAAATTCTCCAATTCTCGGCTGTCCATACTGTCCATGAGTTAAAAGCACAGAAACACCTCCACCGATCCCCGTTCCTTTTTTTTTCCCCCCCGAGGTAAACGTTTCTACGCAGAGTGAATTTCCATGGTGTTGGACAAGAAGATACATCCAGAACAAGACGTGATTGGTATGGATTAATACCAAAACCAAAACCTCCCAGACCCCACCCCCCTCATCCCCCAGCCCCACCAACACCCACCCACCCAACTTTTTCCATGTGGGATGGATACACATGAGACGGGCAGTCCGTCCTGTTCTGTCACACCGTCTTTATTTATCTGACAAACTCCAACCGGCCGGAGAAGACTTCGAGAGAAGGCAGGATCGATGTCCTTGACCTGTTTAACCCTCTTCCCAACTTAGCAACACCTCCCCCACCCTCTCTCTTTCTCTCTCTCTCTCTCTTTCTCTCTCTGATAGCCACAAGCACGTGACGGTGCTTGCGACTTTTTTTCTCTCTCCCTCCAATGGCTTCACTAAAGCGAGGACCAGACAAACCAATCAGGAACGTAATTCCGCCACATTGGGCAATCGCAGATCCTCTCCCCACACCCTACCTCCAAGGCCTGTACACTGGGACTGACAGCATTGATCTCACAGTCCCTCCCTGACTGGCTGAGAATCCCCTTCCCTCCCACCCAACCCCCGCCCCACTCTCTCTCCATGCACGTGTGTGTGTCTGTGTGTGTGTGTGTGTGTGTAAACTGATGACTCAGCGGACTTTTTTTTCCTATTGAGAAACAGATCCTCAGACGGAGGAAGGGACGTCCGAATTCTGCTGACGTCCTTAGAAACGTCTCTTCACCGGATAGAAATTCTTGCAGTACGAGCATGTCCGATGTAAAGATCAAGGATAAAAAGTTAAACATGTAAAAGCCTTGCATATGACATCCTGTACGTGTGTGTACGTGTGTGTGTTTGTTTTATGTAAATGGTGGTTCAGTGGATTTTGATTTCCGAAATATTCCAACGGAGACGATTCCGGCATTACCATTCCGAAGAATGTTCCTCCTTGGTATTCTCCAAAGGCTACATAATTGTGCAAGCAATTTCCAGACTGCTTGTCTAAGGTGTGTGAACTCCGAACTCCGAACTCATTTAATTGTCGTAAAACCATCATAGGAATTATGGACACTATAAACTAAACACAACAAGCAAACAAATGTGTGTGTGTGTGTGTGTGTGTGTGTGTGTGTGTGTGTGTGTGTGTGTGTGTTTAAGCTTGTGCGATCGTGTGTATGTATGTGTGCATGTATGCCTGATGTGTGTGTGTGTGTGTGTGTGTGTGTGTAGGGGTGAGGAGGGGTATTGGTGACTCTTATCTCCCACTCATGTTCTACAACTCTCTCTCTCTCTCTCTCTCTCTCTCTCTCTCTCGATCACACACACACACACACACACACACACACACACATTCGCGCGCACGCACGCACACAAACACATACACATCATCTCGTTCCTCTTCCATCCAGAATACACAGCCAGGCCACAACATATAGGTTAGCCCCCAACAGTACCATTCCAGCCAGCTCACTCCCAAACTGAATTATCTTATGCTTAACTCGGTCGACAGACACCGGTGCGGGTTGGCTGAGGAAAAGATTTGTTGGCTGGCATGTCAGCCGTTTTCTCTGGCCCTGTTAATGGAAAAAAAATGGTGAGAAGTTCTACTGACTGCAAGGGCCGTCTGGGGACTGACCAGATACTGATGTGGTGTGTGTGCTGATCTGATTTTCTGGGCTGTTTTCAAAATGTAAGTTGTCAGTATCGTATATATAGTGAAAAAATATACATATATATATATATATACGCATAATCTCTCTCTCTCTCTCTCTCTCTCTCTCTCTCTCTCTCTACTGGGTTTTTTCATTAACTGACGATGACCTGCTGTCATTGTGTGGTTAACTAGCATCATACCGCTCGCTAGCGCATATGCACGTTCACAACGTGAGATAAGCAGATACGATCAGTGTGGCCATTGCTGATGATGGCTTCCAGTGGCTTAATAGTGCTGTGGGCAAGTAACGGCACTTCTGGGTGACAGGAAAATTATGACAGAGTAGGGACCCTGATGGCACTGATAGATCATCCATGTGGAGAAAAACTGGTGTGTCCGTTTTTGTGGCTAATTAACAACACGTGTTTGCTTCGGACACAGCTATTTGGACATTGTATTTTTCATTCCATCCTCTTTTTCTTTTTTCTTTCTTCTTCTTTCAGTTCCTCTTAACGCAGTCATACTTTATGGGGCACAAGAGAAAACGAAATCTCCAAAGCTGACGAAATACTATAACTGTGTACAAAATTTAAGTCAAATGCCACAGAGGCTCACAGTGAGTCTATGTAAGCTATAGTGTTGAGTTCAAAATACAGGCATTCTCTCAAAAGCATTATTTTCGTGATGATTATCTCAGTTCCAGACTATTTCTTCAAAGTGTGTTTATATGTATCTCTTTCCTTGCAGCCATACCGACTGCGTGAGGTCGTATATCAGGACTGATACTTCTTAAGTGTTTGCACAGCACACGGCCCTGTCGATGTTAAGTTACCATTAGGCCACACTCCAGAGAACACTCCGCACTGCTGCTGAGGCACGCGGATGCAATGCCGATAAAATAGAACAAATAAACAAACAAAAAAATGCAGCTGAATGACTGTGGTAATCTCATTCAAAAAGTAGGGAAGATGTGGTAGACCCTATCTACGTCAGTATCACTTCTCATACGATACCTTTCGACTGTCACTGCTGGCGTCAAGTTTCGACATGGGGTCAAAACAAGAGAGTGTGTTTTAATACGATTCTGCTCACAGTTATTGTCAATATGACACACACTAGAGATGACATGCACGACGAATTACAGAGACGATAATGAGGATGAGACAACGCAGCATAGTGGTAACGGGAAATACACACACAATACAACCACTGAGCTATATGCACTCTCTATGTACAGCGCCCCCGCAACGCCGAATACTAATCTAATTTGCTCACTGTTTCGTTAGTAATCTATCTTTGTTTTGGAGGGAAAATTATTTCCCTATGATAAATGCTGAAAAAATACTTATAGGATCTAAAATCAAGTCTAATTCAATTCCTAGATATTCATTTGTCTGTTTTCCAAAGGGGTATGATGTGTTTAAGAATTCATGGATCTCCATCTAGATTTGTATATATATATAAAAAAAATTAAGCTTAGATCCGGGATGGTACTCACATATATTCTTTTGTCTCTGTCTGGATGGTTGTTGTTTTTTTGTTTGTTTGTTTGTTTGGGTGTTTTTTTCGGTTTTGTTTGTTTGTTTTTTGTTGTTGTTTTTTGTTTTGTTTTGTTTTTTTCCATGCTCTGCGACACCCTAGACAGGTACGTGAATGGATGAAGTGAGTACCTTTTTTGTCTTAACTCCCGATTGTCAAGAATCCTTTCAAAATACTCTGCATCCCTGAAGCGGTACGGATCACCGCATAAATGTAATCAATTCGTCCTTGGCCCCTAATTGACAAAACGATGGGAAAACACATCTACATCTTTTTGCATAATCCACTTGGCAGCCAAATAAACAAACCGCAGTTGAAACATGACTCCATTGGGAGAGGAAATGAAAGACTGCATTAAAGTTAAATGCAAGGTAATGTAAAAATAAAAATCATTATGATAATAACAAAAATGAGCATGTTTCCACCACATACCTTGGCTAGCCATGGAAGCTGTTGGTCTGAGTTCAGTGTTTCAAACCCGACACGGGTGAGATGAAGCAAGAGGCAACAGCTGCTGTCCGTGTCAAGAGCTGTCATGGCCTGACTGGAATTAATGACGGGAGCTGACCTGCACGTGCCCTATCATGTCATCGCATGTCTACACTATGGTCGGCGAGTGTGTGTGTGTGTGTGTGTGTGTCTGTCTGTCTGTCTGTCTGTCTGTCTGTTGTATATATATGTGTGTGTGCGTGCGAGTGTGTGTGTGTGTGTGTGTGTGTGTGTGTGTGTTGTCGAAGTGTCATTTTGTTCCTAACAAAGAGATGGGTGAAATCACCTGACAAGATTTTTAAACCGGTGTACCTGTCCATGTGTCCTTTAAAAAAACAAACAAACAAAAAAACTATTGCTTGTTTACTTGGTTCCTTGGTTTGAAAAAGTCAGTGTAAATCGAAGAAAGTGTTATCGTTGCATTGTTTTAGACATTTCTTGGGAAGACCGATTCACACGAATGGAATCAGAATACAGGGTAGAAGTGAAGGATACAGATTACATAACATTAAATCCATTATTGATGATGCTTGGTTTCCATAATATTTCACGATGCGCACAAGAAAGGATATAGGATACATCCGGCACAAGTTTGCAACTGGGGTTTGCCATGGAATATGTATTGGAATACAGTGTGTGTGTGTGTGTGTGTGTGTGTGTGTGTGTGTGTGTGTGTGTGTGTGTGTGTGTCTGAGTCTGTGTCTGTAGATGGAGGTGCGGTTGTGGGTTTTTGTGTGTGCAGGTGGCTATCCAACTGTGTATGACTGGAGTCTATATATGTGAATGCGTTCGTCGTTTATGCGAGAGCATGCATACATGCATGCGTGCGTGACAAAGCGGCGTACACGCGCGCCTCTGTGCATGTCTGTAAGCCAGAGTGTCATCCTCCAGAGGAACATACATCACATCCGTACGTCCAACCCGCAGGACAGCGGTTTTAAGGCCGAGTGGCTTTAAAGGGAAAGAGGAAAAACTCTTCAAAAAGTAGGCCAATGTAATTTCTCTCCATGAGGTCAGTTCTATATCTGGACCCCCGCCTCCCACGCCAGCTCTGGCACGGCCCCAAATCTGCCAATCGCCCTCACAGGGCAGATCGATCGTCTTCCTCCACCCCCCACTTCAACTCTACTCTCTGCCCTTCCTCCCTCCTTCCCTCCCTCCACTCGATGGGGGGGGGGGGAGGGGACAGGCTTACTCGCTGGTTATCGGCCTTGCCAGTCACGTGATTTACAGGCATTTACCTCCCTTGCCTCCTTCCCCATAATTACCTCCCGTCTGGCCCTCTCGCAGTGGATGAACCCTTGATTTCAGCTGTCATGCTGGTTTAAATGCTTTTTTTCTTCTGCTTCTTTTTAACTCTTCGTCTTCTTTTCTGTTTCATATTAATTTCAACAGGAAAGGCCCACCAGGGCAGACTGATACATCAACTGAAGTTGAGAGGCGCCATGTCTGTGGAGTGATTGGGAGAGAGAGAGAGGGGTGAGCTTGTTCAATGGTTTCAGTAGTCCCTTTTAATCGGGTGAGCTATAAACAAAATTATATTTTCACAGAGAGAGAGAGACCGACCGACAGACAGACAGACAGAGACGGAGACGGAGAAAGAGACAGAGACAGAGACACAGAGACAGAGACAAGGAGGGAAGAAGGGAGGGTGGGAGATAAAAAGAGATTTTCAAGGTTTCGATCATATTTTAAGAGACAAGAGAGCAACTCATTACACACACACACACACACACACACACACACACACACACACACACTAACCACTCACTTCGTTTCTCAAAGAAAATCCTTTGTAAACATAGCTGTTCCTCTGACTATTTTCCTCTACAGATCAGAAACCCGGGTTTGTACCGGAAACAAGTGCAACTCCTAGAGCCCTTTCACCAGCAATGCCTTCGTACCACCATAGGAATCAAGTGGCAAGACTGTGTGACAAACATCGTTGTCCAAGAGCCAGCCCACACCACCAGCACTGAGGCTGACCAGACAGCTTAGATGGGCGGGTCATCTATCACGCACAGAGGACACACGAATGCCGAAAGCCGTTTCCTACTGTGAGCTTTGCCAAGGCAAACGTGACAGATGAGCTCCACGATAAAAAAAAATTAAAAAAACCAAAAAAACTACACAGATCGGCTGAAGCGACAACTCAATGCTGCTGACATTTCAGAAAAGGGCTACGAAAACATCGCCGGAAACAGAGACAGAGACAGCTGGGGGTCAACTATCAAGCGATGCAAGAAGGCTAGCCTCGGAAGAAAAGCGTAGAAGGAGAAAGCCTCGGCTGCCAAGAGTCCTACCCACGGATTCTCTTGCCCTCTGTGTGCCAGGGTGTGTCGCTCAAGAATCGACCTGCACAGCCACCACAGGGTCCGTCACCAAAACCTTTCTTCTCAATGATCCTCGGAACCTGCCATTACACCATTACACCCCCCCCCCCACACACACACACACACACACACACACACATATATATATATATATATATATATATATTGGTATAATTTTTTTTCTTATATTTAGACCATTAAAGAAAACATATATGGGGGACTGTTCGCGAAATGGAACTCGATGGGCGGCAATGCTGAAAGGGGTGTAAGGCACAGACAGGCGGGGTTTTTTTCCCCTGATATAAGGTAAAAGCTTAAGAAGTCTGCCAGCTCTAAAGCAGACTATCATTGACTGCATGGAAAGCAGAGAAAAGGAAATGTTCGCCTCCTGCAGACAACCTCCCTGTGAAAACTAGTTCCCAGATAAGGATTCCAAGCCATCTCGCGCGGTGCCGCCATTCTGTGTCTGAGGTATCATCCGGTACCACCTTGAATACTCTTACCACAACGATCACTCTCGCTTCCTGGGTATAGTCTGCATGTGTATGACCACTTCCTCACGTCCACAACAAGACGTCCAGTTTCAAAACGAAAAACAGACAAAAAGAAAAGTGGTGCGGGGCAGATAAAAGAATATTGTATTCATCAGTTACGAAAACCTCAATGACACCTCGACGTGTATTGACCCTGCTATCTTCATCTTGCTGGATAAACGTACAATTGAAAATGAACAAACCTTCGAAAAATAAAATTTACCATTTTCGTCCGAATGGGCTGTTTGATAAACAAAGAGTTGTCAGTGTTATCTTCCTGCAGTCTGCTCAGATGTTTTGTACATTTATCCAGTATGGCTATGACCCACGTGTAAAAACGAATCACTGTACTGTTTATGGTCGTGCTTTCGTTTGTTTTGTTGTTGTTTTTTGCGAAATGCGCATCCTTTTTACATCTTCTCCCTTGAACCCATCACCTGCTGACGAAGAAATAGGCAAAATCAACAATCTGTACGAATATAATCAAGAAATCAGGAGTTGGGTACTGGCAAATGGATCCTTTCAGGGTAACTGATATACTTATTAAGAGGAACGATGGAATGGTCTTTGCCCATGTATATATGGCTGGTAAATGATTCCTCGAATAAAAGAATTGTAAATCATCAATATCTTGAAACCATTGGTGTCTGGTTTATTATACGCTGATATTTTGGCAAAAAATATTTAGTCTTTATCAAGCAGACATACAAATGACGAATCCAATGCAGTTTTACGTTTCCCACGCCCCACCTCGTAAACGTCAAGGAGATAAGAACAGCAATGTTACTTTCCCGACAGCTACCACTATGTCAACACTAAGAGTGTGTTTTGACTGGCGTAAAGTAAGTGAATATGTCACTGTACTATAAATAGTTCAGGCCTACGCTTTGTCTATCTGCAAGCTCTTCCCATTTATGATAAGCTGCGCCAATAAGACAATAACAAATATAAGAAGAAAAAAAAGGTTCAAGATAGTCAAGAAGGTTGGGGAAAGAGGGGGCGGGGGAGTGGGGGGTTATAAAGATGCTGAAAAGATGACAGGAAGAGAAACTGCAAGATATTCTGTGACCGGGACTATCAGCTGAAGAGTGTGAAAGTCTGCTGACTCCACAATAAACCTTCTTGTGTAAAGACGGACTGCCCAGTGCGACCCATTTCCCCTTCAAACTTCTTTCGAAGATTCCCAAGATAGTGGTCTTGAAGTGACGCGAACGTTACCCGCTTGTCGGTCAGTGGGGTGTCATTCGGTATTCCTACATTCCACTCGCCACCACTATCATCTCGTGCCCGCGGCTGTTTCCAGCACGTGCTTATGGTTACTCCCAAACTTCAAGAAGACATACGAGCAACAGCAACGTCGGAGCAAACACTAGTAAATCTGTCTAATGCTTTCTATCTGGGGTGCTGTTATTCGAGTGTGTCCAATTGGTCGTCTGCCAGACGCGAGTTCTGGAACAGGCTGAGGTCTGATAGTGCTCTCCTGACCAGGTCGTCAAGTGCTGGTGCAAGCACTTCAGTGCCCACTAACTCGCCGTTTAAGTGCCAGGAATCTCCGGGTTTAATGGCTTGGTAACCGTGGTCTTCACGCATAAAGTACGCCGGCGTGCGAAGACATTATGCATGTCTTAGTGTGGTACTAAAAGACGGTTTCCCACTAAGTACAGCTGAGCGTTTGGAAGAATATACAGACGCCAGTTTGTGTGTGCGTGTGTGTGCGTGTGTGTGTGTGTGTGTGTGTGTGTGTGTGTGTGTGTGCGAACGCCCGCGTGGGAGAAAACAGAGAAAGAAAGAGGAATGGCAGGAGAACGAGAGAAACATAAAGAAGCAATCCGGGTAGGCATATTTCCTTGAGTGTGTCCAACCGAACAGAAAAGGCATATTTCCGTGTAGTATGTGTCCATTTATTCACGCTGGTTCCTATGAAAGAAAACTTACACAAGGAGAAGTTGAACACAACTAAGACATTGTGGGAGTTATGAGAG
>NC_134893.1:19849336-19861836 GCF_041734735.1 Babylonia areolata | reverse complement strand
GGGGGGTAAATGACATGGAGCAAATCAGGTTAATGGGACGCTCTGGCGGAAAGCCAAAGTACCAATGTACTTTCGAACATCGCAGGTCTGGTTTCTCAGCAGTGGCCATGGTGGGACACTGGGCCTCAGAGGAGACCCATGTTCGTCATCAAGCTACAATGTGCTGGAGCATGCGAACGCCCCTGTACTCTCTCTGTGTGTGTGTGTGTGTGTGTGTGTGTGTGTGTGTGTCTGTCTGTCTGTCTGTCTGTCTGTGTGGCTGTCTGTGTGTGTGTGTGTGTGTATGTGTGTCTGTGTGTGCTTCTTCGCGCGCGCACGCGCGCGTGTGTGTGTTTGTGTGAGTGCGTGCGCGCGTCCTTGAGTAAATGATTTACAGGAACGAACTGAATGTGCGTCAAGGATCACAACCGAGACACTGACCACACTTTGAGCTGGATAATAACATGACCAAAAAACAACGAAAGCTAGCAGCTTCCGCGCGCGTTAAATCTCCACTGAGTCATTTGTGTGCAACCGAGATAACAAATAATTAACATAATTACTAAATCAGGAAATGCAGCCCCCTCAGTGCAGATGAACACAACACAATGACTATCGGGGCCCTGACCTGCTCTCCCATCCAAACCTCGGTGTTCAACGCAAGGGAACAGGTGGGAAGAATAGGACCACAATTATAGTCCATTGTAATAGTACCTGTTTCACGAACTATGTGCCTCATCATGATAAGGCATTGTAAGGTGGCAGCAAAAATAAATAAATGAATTCATAAAGAAAGAAGGCAGAAAGGAAGGAAGGAAGAAAGGAAGGCAGAAGGAAGGAAGGAAGGCAGAAAGGAAGGAAGGATGGAAAGGAACAGAAACGAAAACAAATCGAAATTTGCAAATTGTACGAACGAGGTTTCAATGCAACCGCGGACGTCGATACACTCCAGAGCAGGTGAAGTCTTCAGAATGGGGGAACAGAACGTGCGTGCGTGTGTGTGTGTGTGTGTGTGTGTGTGTGTGTCTCGCCTTCAACAGTTCAAAGGATCTGGAACCCCTCGACCAATGCATTGTCCTTTCGCCCTCCTCTCTCCCCCAACCTAACACCCGCATCCTCCCCTTTGGTATCTTAATTTTTCTTTTTGTTACAATGAGGAAATGCTGTCATAGGCACATCAGATATATTTTTATGTGCGCAAATACACAAACGACACCTCCCACTCCCATACCACACACACACACGCGCGCGCGCGCGCGATCTCCGTTCGATTTTTTTTTTTTTTTTTTTTTTATTCTCCTTTCAAGACAGAATACAAAGATGCAATTGCTTCTTGTGTGAGATTCGTTCTGCTCTGATGGCACTTCAGATGCCACCCGGAACTCAATTCAAATGTGACCCGGAGCCGCTATTTCAAGCCACTACACTGCCAACGCTGCAGCGCCCATCTGATAAAGGGCCACCACCCTCTGCGCCTTTCCAGCCTGTCCCATCCCCACACCCCACCGCTTTCTCTCCCTACTTCCGAGAAGGCAAGCGGTTGACAACCCCTCGCCCCTTGGCCCTGTCGCCCACAAATAACCATACCCTGACCCGCTGACAAGATCTGGGTTGACGACCTTGTCAGGGCTGTCAGTGGCGTTTTGTCCATAAATTCCGCGCGCACCGCAGGTTGCGTCGTGTCGTTCCTGATCGGGCCCCCCGATATGGCCTTGACCTTAGCCCACCGAGCCCTGTGACGTGATGGTGATGATGGCGTCGTGACCTTGGATGCTCGTGATGATCTTACGCTCTGCCGTAACGGTCTTGTGTGCCTGTGATAGTGCCCGATAGTTCCGTGACTCAAAGTAGCTCCTCATGCCCAAGAAGATCGTGTGTTCGATCCCATGACGGTTCTTCGTGCCCGTGATGCACGAACCTTTCCATGACTGATCGAAGGGTCGAAGGAGGAAGAGTCGTCAAGCCGCTTGCCATCGTATTCCTCGTGCCCATGATAATCCCGTCTTCGTTTCCAAGACACTTCGTGTGCCCGTGATAACTCGACGTTATCGAGACTCAAAGTGTTCCTCGTGTTATTGTCTTTGTGCCAATGTTTCCACGACTCAGACTATACCAAACCCCTTGTGACGATACGTTATGCCCAAAGACGTGATAGTAGTGATGCCTTTAATGCCTGATCAGCTCATGAATCTGTTGCATAAGATGGTCTGTGATAACCCATTTTCTTCACGTGGTTAAATAAAGTAATGATCCGTTGGCCGAAGATTTAGTTACTCAACGACAAATGTGACTTTGATCCAACACAGAGAGAGAGAGAGAGAGAGAGGAGAGAGAGGGGGGGAGAGGGGGCATTGCATAGGTGTCAGGCACAAACTCTGGCAGGCCCATAAAAGCGATGAGAACACAGAGTTCATTGTCAACCTCAGTCTTTTCACGCCGTCCTCGTCCTTCATGGAGCCGCGCCAACTCTTCCTCTCTTTAAGATCCGCACCCTTCGCCACACTCGTCCCCTCTCCCATGCCCCATCCTCCCCTAGCCCCTTCCCCTTCCCTCCATCTCTCCCCCCCCCTCCCTTCCAACCTTCCATAAGATCCAGACACTAATAGCAGGATTATCTGGGTCAGCGATTCTCATCTTCTTTATCAATGCTGCGTTCTTCACAGTGACAACTAATCCGTTCGGCTTCTGCGGAGAGGTCAGCCAGCAATCTCTTGTATGATTTAGAGCGTATGTGGGGAGTGGGGAGGTATGGGTGTATATGTGTGCGTGCGTACAGTGCATGCGTATCTGTGTGTGTGTGTGTGTGTGTGTCTGTGTCTGTGTGTGTGTGTGTGTGCGTGTGGGTGTGACAAAGAGACACTGACAAAGACAGAGACAGAGAACAAATAGTCTGTGTGGGAGAGAGAGAGAGTGGGTGAAGGGTGAGTGAAGGTGGTGGGAATGAGAAGGGGGCATACAAAGAGAGACTAGTAAATGAGAGAAAGAGAGAGAGAGAGAGAGAGAGAGAGAGAGAGTGTGTGTGTGTGTGTGTGTGTGTGTGTGTGTGTGTGTGTTCGTTTGTGCGCGGACGGAAGAAAGGAGACGTACAGGAAGCAATGAATAACTGTGTGTGTGTGTGTGTGTGTGTGTGTGTGTGTGTGTGTGTGTGTGTGTGTGTGTGTGTGTGTGTCTGTGTGTCAGTGTGTCTCTGTGTGTGTCTGTGGGTGTGTGTGTATGTGTGTGCGTCTGTGTGTGTGTGTGTGTGTGTGTGTGTGTGTGTGTGTGTGTGTGTGTGTGTGTGTGTGTGTGTTTCGTGCCGGCAGGTGCATGCGTGGACAAGATACAGACAGACAGACGGATGGACGGAGGCGGTACGATACAAAAATTCTCATTTCCGAGGACAGCCTTTATTTTCACTTGGTCTTCTTCCCCTGAGACGGGGTAAGTTTAACACGGAAACCAGTCAAAGAATAAAACTTTTTTTCTAAACATAAACAAACTAACTAACTAAATAAAATAACATGACATTCTGTTTGTGAGATACTGAATAGAGAGACCAAAAAAAAAAGGGGGGGGGGGGGGGGCGTGACACAGCGACAGATACAGACGGAGAGCGGGCTTTAAAAAAGAGTTCTCTCAACAGCGCTCTTTCAACAACAACAATATGACAATGAAAAAAAAAGAAACTGAAAAATCCCACACATATATAAATAACCGTTTCAAACCGAAGTTTACCTATAACAATTTCGCGCTTTCCACAGAGAAGGAAGTGCCTGACCTTCTCCTGTCAGACTGCGGTCAGCTAAGGCAGTGGTGACACGCACTCCGATACAAAGAGAGCCTTGTCTCCCCGGTAATCTCAATGAATTACACGACTCTAGTGCAACACCAATCGCTCGGATCAGCAAGTAAATGGATCTATCTAACCGTGTTTAAATTCAAAGCGCATGAATTTCACCCGATTCAAACAGTCATGCCAGGAGGGAAAGAAAGTGAGAGAGAAAAAAGGAGGGAGGAAAATGCATTCACAGTCGCTGTCGTAATTTGTGCTGTGCTTGCACAAACATGTGCGCTTGCTTACATTCACACAAACACATACGCTCTCTCTCTCTCTCTCTCTCTCTCTCTCTCTTTGTGTTGTGTGTGTGTCTCTCTGTGTCTATGTGTGTGTGTGTGTGTGTGTGTGTGTGTGTGTGTGTGTGTGTGTGTGCGTGTGTGTGTGTGTGTGCAGTGAGGGTGGGTGCATGTGTGTGTATGTGTGCGTATGTATATGTTTATTGTGTGCATACTTGTCCGTCTGTCTACTTGTCTGTATTTCTTTCTGTTCTTTTCTCAGTGCGTGCGTGTGTGTGTGCGTGTGTGCGTGTGTGTGTGTGTGTGTGTGTGTGTGTGTGTCTGCGTATATGTCTCTGTGTTTGTCTGCATGCATTGTCAAAACGATTAGCGCCGACGTGATATACACCCAAAAGCCCTCCCTCGCACACACACACACACACACACACACACACCGTCCCTACCCCACCTCCTCTCTGAACCCTTCCCTCTCCCAAAAGTGGACTTGCGTGCAGCTTTTAATCAGGGCCGGCGGCTTAGAGAGGCTCTTGAACCTGAAGGCGATATACAGACACAACGGATACCGCCTGCCGGAGTGCCTGCTCGCCTTTTGTCTGGATGCTTAACACAGGGAGGACCTAGAGTGAAATCGATAGCTGGGGACTGCTCCCCGTGTTCTCCAACTGATCTTCTTAGTCACCCTGCTTCAAGGCGGAAAAGTTCTTTCAACTCGAATCCGGTCTAGACATGACCTACACCCTCCTCCTCGGTCTCACCCTCTCCTCCTCCACCCCACCCCACAAACCCTTCTCCTCCCCCTATATCACCCTGCTTTTCCCCCTTCTGTTTTCTTGGTACCAACTCCGTTCTCCCCTCCACTTTCTATCTTATGCCTAGCTACCACCCTCTGCTTAAAGCCTACCTTATCACCAAAGTGTGTGTGTGTGTGTGTGTGTGTGTGTGTGTGTGTGTGTGTGTGTGTGTGTGTGCTTAATTCGGGAACATGTCGTCAACACTGTATAAATTATCTTCCACAATGATAGCAAAGTTTGAGCAGGTTGTCAACACTATAAACCTTCTAAAATGATAGCAAAGTTATTCATGCTTTTCTGTCTGAATACATTCTTTGCTCGCTTGATTCGCCATTCCTGTGAAAGGATGAATGGTACCAAAGGGAAGTTGAACTTGTTCTGACAAGCTAGTCGCCGGTTGGGGGTTCTCCCATGTGTGTGTGTGTGTGTGTGTGTGTGTGTGTGTGTGTGTGAGTGTGAGAGAGACAGAGAGTGCGTGTGTGTGTGTGTGTGTTTGTGTGTGTGGTGTGTGGTGTGTGTGTGTGTGCGTGAGTGTGAGAGAGAGAGAGAGTGCGTGTGTGTGTGTGTTTGTGTGTGGTGTGTGTGTGTGTGTGTGTGTGTGTGAGAGAGTGTGAGAGAGAGAGAGAGTGCGTGTGTGTGTGTTTGTGTGCGGTGTGTGTGTGTGTGTGTGTGTGTGTGTGTGTGTGTGTGTGTGTGTGTGTGTGTGTGGTGACAATGAAAGATGGTCTTGAGGAAGCCAAAACTTGTGTGAAGACGGGTGAGACAGGGTCGGAGAAAGGCAGGAAATCTTCACGGCTGGTCCAGTTCCTTGGAAGTTCGCTTGAGAAGTGAATGTGCCGTGATTATGGATGCCAGTTCAAGAGTGTGTGTATGTGTGAGTGATGGTAGTAAGTCTCTGAATCCATGCAGGACGGAACTGTCAGTCTGCGGGAACTAGAGAAATCGATTGGTTGGAAAACTTCGGCTTTGAGTCCATGTATTCGTCACCACCACCAACCCTCCTCCTCCCTAATCACCCCCTCTCTCTCCCCCCACCTCTGTGTGTGTGTGTGTGTGTGTGTGTGTGTGTGTGTGTGTGTGCGGGCGCACTCGCATGCGTACGTGCGTGTGCGAGCGCGCTTGTATACTTGTAAATATGAGCATTCGAGCATGTGCACTTAATGTGTATCTGTCTGTCCTTGGATCTGAAAAATAATCTTCACCCCAGAACAATTTCTTCCAATTTCGGCTACAAAACAAAAGGCGAATCGCCAGGAGCGAAAAGAGACCGACAAAACTTATCTGATGGACGAACGGACGATCGAATACGTACGGTGTCTGTACCCTTTTGCTTTGGAAGCAAGAACAAAGCAAAACAAAACAAAACAAAAAACACACTATTGAACAGGAATAGCATATTACAGATCTGAATGACGGTTCGTAACTATGACTTTTCCAATATCAAGTGTCGAGATGTAATTTTTTTGTTTTGTTAATGTAACCTTTTCTTCCGGGTTAAAGTTAAGAATCGTCAGTTTAGCCTACGACTGGTCTAAGACCATCAGCTGCAGTTCTATCGGACAACTTAAACATGCAGAAACACACACACACACACACACACACACAGAGAGAGAGAGAGAGAGAGAGAGAGAGAGAGAGAGACCATATTGTCGGAGACAAACAGACCAGCCAGTCAGACATATAAAGGAGCAGTAAACAACAGTAGACTGACAAACAGTTCAATAGACACCTTGAGAGAGACAGAGAGAGAGAGAGACAGAGAGAGAGAGAGAAGGGGGGGGGGGCAGAGAGAAACAGAGACAAAATCACCACCCCAAGAAACAAGCGGTCGCAAATCACCGTCCCAAAACATACCCATCTCCGGGCAAATGAACGTCGTTTGGCCATGGTTGAGAACAAAGATCAATCAGCGCCCACACATAACGCTCTCTCTTCTGCCTGTGTAGGGTGTTCAAAACAACGTTGCCGGTGAAATCCTTCACACTTTCTCCTTCTCCTGTGAGAGGGAGAATCATATTTGTAGAATGGACGAATAGAAGGGGGGAGGCCAGTGATATATATATATATATATATATATATATATATATATATTATGTTTACATACACTATTATGTCTATGGGGGAGACAGACCAAAAGACAGACAAGACTTACACACAGGAATACGGATACAGACGGAAGGAGAGGGAGACAGACACAGAGAGACATATCTGTATGCATAGGAGGGAAGAAACAAAGGCATCCAGACTGAGACAAAGAGAGACAAAAGGATAGGTTCCGGAGGAACAGAGACAGGGAGAGCGAGAGGGAGAGGGAGGGAGGGAAGGAGAGAGGAGAGAGAGAGAGAGAGAGCGCAGAAAACACACGCGCGCGCGCGCGTACTTCAGATTGAGGGACAGACTATTCATATTTAGTCGGTAACCATTTTCTGATCAGTTCCCCCCTCGCACACTCCTCCCACTCCCCTATCCCTGGCCCATCCTCCCTCAGACCCTGCATCAGGGACAGACGGATGGAAGGATGAAAAGTTATGAGAGAAGTCACACAAACTCTGCAGGAGAGAGGATTTGGTTTCTCTCTCTCTTTCTTTCTTTTTTTTTCTTTTCTTTTAAACAAGTCTCAAAACGTTTTCCTTCTTTGCATTCAAAATCTTTGGTCTATTATTTTTCAAATCCATTTAAGAAAGCATGCTCTCTCTCTCTCTCTCTCTCTCTCTCTCTCTCTCTCTCTCTCTCTCATTCCGGCCTCGTCTCCGAGACAGCAATGCAGAGGTCACTCACTGGACGTTAACCTAACAATCAGTGATTCAACAAGCATCACCTCACGACGGGCACAGGCTATCTTCCTTCAATCATCGCCTCTCAAGACCTGAAGGCCCCATTTACACCCAGGCGATCCACAACAAAGGTTTTAGCGAAGGACTTCCATTTCCCAGACGGACACGCGGTGTCATGTGCCTGGCCTGATGGACCCTCGCGAGGTTCTGTGTGTGTTCTCTGTTAATGGTTCACATTTCCTTCACGCGCCGTCTTCCCGTAAAATCAGTTAACGGCGAACTACGGTGGAAAAAAAGAAGGAAAAAAGTTCTGCTCATTTCCATCTGAAAACGTAGAGACGACTTTGATGTTTCAGACAGTGTTCTGTCGGCTTTTGTCGTGTTAATGGTAGTCTAAAGGCCATTTTTTTCTGCTTCAGCAAAGTCACTTTAACGCCTTGTAGGTGCCGACCATTAGTCCAGTAATGTCAGTTCTTCAAGAAACTCCTAATAAATGTCCTCGTGAATTCTAGCGAGGTCGTAGTCTTGTTAATAGTACACATTGCTTCTCCGAGGAGGTATTCTCGCTTTTCCTCCGGACCTGTCCTCTTGACAAGGAGAGAAAAAATGCCGAATAATTTCCATTTGAATAACAAAAAACAAAAAAAAGAGGGGTGAGGGGTCAATTTCATTGTTCCGACTTGATCATTTCATGCGAGTCGTCGTGCTAATGATACATTTTCGCGCAACGTCTCAAAGTGAAGGTTTTCCCAACGATCATAACGTGCGTGGGTTGTGTGGGGTCACAGACCTCGTTTCCGCAGACGAAGTGTGGGAGGATGTTGGGGGGAAGGAGAGAGGGGTAGAGGGATGGGAAGTAGGGTGGGAGGGGGGGGAGGGAGGAAGTAGGGGGAGTGCGGAAACTTGTTCTGATTTCTCTCACTGCCTCACCAGGGCAAGGCGACCGATCACAGGCTGCACGGAACCCTGGCTGCACGTGCAAGATTTCTAATGTTTTTGTCGCCTGGAAAGCAGACAGAAAGTCATGCCGGCGCTCCAATATATCTCAGTTTGTGCCTGAGTGGAATTAGCAATGGGTGTCGGCAATCACTGGGCTGAACGTCAAAGAAAGGTAATGCATTTCAGTCCCTGTGTGTCAGGCTTCAGTTTATTCCAGCAGTGGGGAACTGGTTCGTTTTTCACATCCCTGCCACTTAACTATAGAATAAACACAGGGAAAAAGAGAAACAAAAAAGGGGTGATCAGACAAACAGAAAGACAGGAATCGAGAAAGATTCACTTTAAAAGAGTGAACAACTTACATGCCAATGTTAGTCCCACACCGGTGAAGATGCAGTGATATGTTCGATGGCGATACATGTCAGATAGCTTTGTAGTTCCGTTCCTACCCCCACCTACCCATCAACTCTAACCAAACAGAAACGGTCTTTTATGATTATGCGCGTTTGATCTTCTGTATGCATACGCCGGTGAAAACTGAAATTGGACGATCAATAAGACGGCCTAAATGTATGCAAAGCAACAAAACAAACAAAAGCGATAAAATAAAATATAAAAAAAACGCTAGCAATTCTTGAAACCCCTATACAGCTAGCATTCACTGAACCTTCCAAAGAATTGTAATCATCTCTCCAAACCGAAAGGGGGAAAAGGGAAAAATAAACCAATCAAAGAGAAAGCTTTTCTTTCTTTCTTGTTCTTCCTTTAATCAAGTTCACTTGAAATATAACCCTTCGAGCCAGTAAAACACAAGCTTTTTTTTAATTCTATTTTGTTTTGTTTTGTTGTTGGTGGTGGGGTTTTTTATCCTTATTTTTTATCTGGTTTGCTCTCTTGATTTCGGATACTTTTCTCGCGTGCCTTCTCTTCTTCTTCTTCTGTCGATTCCTATTTTCTGTGTGTAGTTTCCTTTCATTATTTATTCCCAGCTGTCTCTTGGTTAAGTTTGTTTGGTTTTTTTGTGGGTTTTTTTGTTTGTTTTGGTGGGGTTTTTTGTCTCCGAGTCCCTCTCAAACAGTAAATCAACCTCTCTGTCTCTCTCTGTCTCTCTCTCTGTTCAATCCCCTCTCGCTCACTCCGCCTCTCTCTCTCTCTCTCCCTCTCTGTCTCCCTTCCACACGCTCTTCATCCGCACCCCACCCCACCCCACCCCACCCCACGTACCCCCTCTTTCTCTCTCTCTCTGTCTCCAGTGACGAGCCGATCCAATATCACAAACGGTGTTTGACAAGAGCTTAACTTCAAACCAAACACTGCACACAGATACAGACACGCGGTGTTGCCAGGAGTCGGATAGATTACCCCTGAAACATAACTGTCCCTTGCGGCCATGAACATGACTGCACGTGCTCTGGGTGTGGACTGGCAACACTGCAGAGTGCAGTATTGTCCGGGGCTGTTGTTTATGGCACTGAGTGGGTGGGGGTCCTTGGCTGATGTCTGTCTGCCATGGCCAGCAACAGTGTATGGGTCAGACGCACAGTTAAAGCATGTGTGTGTGTGTGTGCGCGCGCGCGCGCGTTGTGTGTGTGTGTGTATGTATGTGCGTGCTTGCGTGTTTGTGTGAGTGTTAAACATCTGTTGTCTGTTGGTATAGGCACATCTCTTTACGTCACTGTCTCCATGTGTCCCTGAAAGAAAAATCACTAAGAAAAGTCATGACTGGTCTATTTGTTGTTGAGGATCGGGGCAAGAGTAGTCACGTAACATTGGAAAGTTGTTTCTCCTTCTGGTTTCTTTTTTTTTTCTTTTTTGTTATTTCATTAACTGGAAGAAATCATGAAGCAAATAAAAAAAAAAGCAACAGTGACAACGTTGAGAGCATTCACGATGCATTATTGTCAAAACATCATCACATCCATCACGGTGTCGACACAGAACACCGAATGTCCAACAAGGCAATGTTGTTGTTTTTTTTATGATATTTCTTAATGTCATAGCTTTCGGACAAAACATTTGTCAGGTCTTGACAATAATATTTGTCGGTGTTGACAACATTTCTACGAGTTTCCAACGCAGCATTCGAATAATAATCTTAAAAGAATAAGATATAAAATGAAATGAAACAAGTCAAAGAAAAGACAGAAAATTAAAGCATCGTTGCCTACGGACAAAACATCTGCGTGCTCTGGACAATAATATTTATCGGCGGTGCAGCACAGCTGCAAGGTTTGATGAGAACACCGAGTGAAAACCATGGCGCTCGGCATTCAAAGCATCTGTAGTTTTTCGAAGGTGACTCACCAGAGATGTTTACCGATATCTGTGCTTTCTTAGAATTACTCCACTGTGTTTTTGACAACACGTTGCTCAAACTCCGAGGGACAGAATTCATGCACAACCTTGTTATGTTCTGTGTGTGAATGGTGGAATTCCAATGTGCTATTTCTCTCTCTGTCTCTGTCTGTCTGTCTGTCTGTCTGTCTCTCTCCCTCTCTCTCATATGCATGTTAATGTACAAATTAAGGCTGTGCCAGAGCCACTTGTGTCAGTGTGTGTGTGTGTGTGTGTGTGTGTGTGTGTGTGTGTGTGTGCGCGCGCGCGCGCGCGCGTGTGTGTGTGTTTCCACTTCTGTGCGGCATATTGGCATTTCGCAATTACAGATCACGTACTAAATGAAAGGAAAGACTTGGCTATGGAAAGGCGCAGTCATTCGGATTTTGCCACTGAACACCGATAGAAATTGCTAAAACTGTTTGCCAATGACATTGTATGGAAACTCCATCTAAATCCTTAATGTACATAATCATGTTTTCATTCGTTATAACAGCAATGTACCTAGCAAGGAGGGCGCATTTAATGCGAATCATCGCAAAACAGTCCAGTGTTTTGCCAGAGAACGGTGACGGCATTTGGCACCAAAATGTGCGACGCAGATAAAGATCTTAAATCTGTGGATGACGTAATCTGGAGGTTCTGCAGTGTCTCCTATTTCAATCAGAGCTCAGCGTTAACTTTGCCAACATGATCATCGGATGCACCTGACCCCAGACAGTCGCACTCAACAGCAAGCCAATAATACAGACAGTTCTGGTAACACAGTAATAATACAAGACTAAAACTGTTCTGGTAATACGGACAGTTCTGGTACAGGCGGATGGGGAGGAAAGAAACCGCTGCCACATGTGAATATCAGACGACCCCAGACGTTCGGAGGTTAATAGAGTACCATTACAGCCAGCCTCCATCGCAACTGACACCATTCGCACGTGCAGTGCGAGGGGGATCAAAGACGGCCTGACACCCGGGTGTTTACGACACTGTGTCAAATTAGTACCGAAACTTGCGCCAAGCAAGCCTGGGTGAGTGATGCTGTCTAGATATGTATATTTTTCAGGGATGCACGTGCGTGGAAGAGAACAGGCAAGGGTTCACTGATTTAAGTTGAGAGAGAAAGAGAGAGAAGGTGTTATGCTTCTCTGTTCATACAGCTTAAAGTGAGGACTCGAACGTTTCTAACAGCTTCGTTATCTGCTTGTGTAAGGGATTAGAATCGCCCCTTCTTATTACATACCCTGTCTGTAAGAGAGAGTGTATCGATTTCGTCTGGTCTGCCTGTCTGTCTGCCATGGAACGTGATGATCGCTCACCTTTCTTAAACCGTCGAGCTGAAATTTGGCACACTGATTACTTTGGTGGGTTATTAGGTTTCTGGCAAAGCCATAGTTGCTTAATTAAGAACTGACAGCTAACGGCAATTACGCAACGATGCAGACGTCGGTGCCTTTGAGTTTGAGAAAATGTTAAGATGGCTGAGAGCTACTGTAAAGACGTTCAGTAATGAATCAATGAAGTTCAGGAGACTGTTGGGTCCAACCTAAAAACTACTCAAAACTGGGTAAAGTACCTAAAACTATTCACTTTGATTTTTGGTTAATTCCAAGGAAGGTAGAATGTACATATA
>NC_134893.1:19834336-19841836 GCF_041734735.1 Babylonia areolata | reverse complement strand
GTCACAAAGCCAAAGCCCACTTTGATGCCCGAGCTTTTCTGAGATACAATTTCACTTTCTACAACAAAGCGCGACGGCAGAGATTGAACACCAAGAGTTCGCCAAAGTCAGGATTGTTTTGTTGTTATTCCTTTTTTTTCCCCACTTCCTTCCCCGGAACATGTGATCGACGAATGTTGATGTGATTTGCATTCACGCTGGGCTTGAAACATTTCTCCAGCATGGCTTTCCGTGTGACCTATTTCGTTCCGGGGTCATTCGACTGATGTCCCGCGCTTTCTAATTTATCACAAGAATTGGAGTAAATTTTCTATAGCTTAATCATTCTGTTTCCATCGGCCTCCTCTCCCCCTCCCAACCCCACCGCACCACACTCCCCCTATTCAACCACTCCAGCCATCCTTTCCTCCTATTCCACTCCTTGCTTCCACCTCAAACAGCCCTCCACAAACACACACACACACACACACGCACGCACGCACACACCGTCCTACGACCACCCCTTGATGACAACAAAGAAAAAGACGCCCGATCTGTTCGAAATGAGTTTCTCATTAGTTTTCATCACCACTCCATCATCTCATGCAATGGGGATAGGAAGGGGGTTGGGAAGGAAAAGAGAGAGTGGGGATGAGGGGGGGGGAGGAGACTGGGGCAGAGACAGAAAGACATAGAGAGAGACCAAAAAGAGAGGGGAGGGGGGGACATATCGAGTGACAGAGACAGACAAAGAGAGACAAAGACAGACAACTAAAGGCATTGTGGCGGGGAAACAGACAAAAAGAATAGTGTGATAGAGACAAAGAGAGACAGAGACAGACAATCAAAGGCATTGTGACGGGGAAACAGACAAAAAGAATAGTGTGATAGAGACAAAGAGAGACAGAGACAGACAATCAAAGGCATTGTGACGGGGAAACAGACAAAAACAATAGTGTAAGAGACAGAGACAGACAATTGAAGGCATTGTGACGGGAAAACAGACTAAAAGAATAATCAAACACACTTTCCTTTGCTTTGCAGAGAATCCTCTTTGTATGCAAGTATGTGTTCGCACCGAGTGAGGTGGAGAGAGGAAGGAGAGCACAGAGGATGGGCAAACAATAACAACAACAACAAAAACGGGATGGTGGACAAAGACTGACACATAGAGAGACAGACACAGAGAGGTGGCATTAATCATGAACCATTTTCATTCAGGACCTTCTCATTTATCACAACGGCCGCAAGCTAATCGAACCTGCTCGATCTGGCTTGAACTTGAAGCCGCCGTCGGTGGTAGTGGTGGTGGTGTGGCGGTGGTGGTGTGGTGGTGTGGCGGTGGTGGTGGTGACACAACCTTTCTTAAAAGCAAGCGCACGACGAGACGCGAGCGACGTTTTTCATTTATCAGCGGCGCTGAGCGAACTGATCCGTCACCGAGTGGCCGGCTTTGATCGGGACGCGGGGCAACGGCGGCCGGATTAAAACGCACCCGAGTGTTATTGACATGTCACCGACAGAGGAAACACAGAGCGATTCATCATCATACCTCCACCACCACCTCCTCCCCCACCCCCACCCCCTAACAGAACGCTGCACTGAATGACGGCCCGGCAGGTCGGGTCAGTTTTCCTCGCCTTATGACACGAGATATTGACGAAGTTATCAAAACATCACAAAATCACTACTGTAATCGTCACCACCCAAAAAACAAACACAGAAAGGTCTTTGCAGTCAATCTTGTCGGGTTTTGTTTGTGGCATGCTGTCGAAGATGCTCTGGCGTTAACGAAGTGTTTTGTGTGTGTGTGTGTGTGTGTGTGTGTGTGAGAGAGAGAGAGAGAGAGAGAGAGAGAGAGAGAGAGAGAACACTGAACACTAAACACTGATATACCTATATAGCTCTGGTGACATGGGGATGCAAACTGGAACAACTGTCGTCAAAGCAATTAAATACATGAAACAGAAAAGAAAAAACTAACCTGGAGTCAAATTAACTCTCGACCATCCAGTTTTTTAAGATAATGAAAACAAAACATCGTCCTTTTTTTCTTTCTGTTTATTGTATCTACGTAATGAAGCTGTTAACAGATGTCAATTTTATTTCGAATACTATAGAAATTTTCTTTCCAATACCATAGACTTCGGCAATATTTTTTCGCAAGTGATCTGATTGTATCGTCATCATAATTGACTTTCATCACACCAATGACATCCTTGTAAAAAAATTAAAAAAATAAAGTAAAAGAGAGATGGAAAGAGAGACAGACAGACATAGACAGTGAGACAGAGAGAGATGGAAAGAGAGACAGACAGACATAGACAGAGAGACAGAGACACACATGGAGAGACAGAGAGAGATGGTGAGAGAGAGAAAGAGAGAGAGATAGAGATGGCAATACGAAAGTATGATTATCAATATGTAAACATAACGAGCAAGTACGTGGAGGCAAACCAGAGGAGAGTGTGTGTGTGTGTGTGTGTGTGTGTGTGTGTGTGTGTGTGTGTGTGTGTTTGAAACAGACATACAGACAGAAAAACAGACAGAGGAGGAGGATACTAACAGTAAAACAACTCTAACTTGAAAGACCTTCAAACTCCACAATCACTTACTTAGATATTAATGGATATCATATTTACAAATAAATACATACATACTACATAAATATTGACAAGCACCACCGGATTCAGTGACTCCGATTGCACACTAGATCGTGAGCGAGCAGTTAATGCTAACACATGTTACATTTAAAGGTGCGTTTAATTAAAATTACATACGAGTAGATAGATAGATAGATAGATAGATAGATAGATGACATATGGAATGATACTGATAACATCGCACTCTCACACAATGCGCCCACATACACGCGTACTAGTTATAATTGTCAGACGTTTTGACATGCTCTCTCTCTCTCTCTCTCTCTCTCTCTCTCTTAGGCGAAGGTTGATTAAGATACATGCAGTTACTACATGCATAACTTCATGAACTGGCCAGACTGACAGTAAATACAGGAATCTGAGGACTAAGTTGCATACATGTGCAGGATGACAGTGAACCAACAGTTACACATCTGACACTTTGTCAGGGTTTTTTCTCCAGCAGCCTGCAGAGAAACGGAACACCGACTGAATCGACTGACAGTATAATCGATGGACTTGATGGAAGCGTCGTCAATAATTACGTTACCACAATGACTGACAAATGAATGTCGAGACGCTTGGGAAACGAAGGCAGTAATAGGTTTTTTCGAAGCGTTGTGTCCCAAGACTGACTGATGATGTTGTTGCAATGTGAGTCTGGTGAAATGTTCTGGAATTAGCGCGTACGCCGGACGGGACTCCGACAAGGTTTGAGAATGAGTATTAGAAATTTTTGTTTGTTTGTTTGTTTTTTTGTTGTTGTTGTTTTTGTTTTTGGAGGGTTTTGATAGTTTGCAAATAGATAGAGATCGATAGGCCAATCCTGCAATCGGCAAGCGGAAAGAGAGAAAAACATGTCAAGAGGAACAGGGATATACTGACGGGCTGTCAAGACTTGAAAAGCGCAGCCAAATCCTGGCACGAGCATCACGAAATTTGAATTCTGCTCTCAGTGGTTCTGCCTGGACTGTCCGACAACTCAATGGCCTGCTTATGTCTCAACGTGAAGGACGGTATTATGTACATGAAAAATGTATTTGCTGTGATTTCCATGTGTCAAAGTGATCAAGCTGCAGATGTTCTTCTTCTCGCTGAATGAGCTATATTTACAGCAATGAAGTCGATTGTCCTCTCTCTCTCTCTCTCTCTCTCTCTGTCTGTCTGTCTGTCTGTCTGTCTGTCTCTCTCTCTCTCTCTCTCTCTGTGGTATCTAACAAACAGAACTGAAACAGTGGAAATGAAACAAGACAAGAAAGTAGCACAATGAAGAATCGTACAAGCTAGAAGAAAATGGGGAAAGAGAGTGGGTGTGTGGTGTTGGGAGGGACAGACAGACAGAAAGTGAGAGAGAGACTCAGAGAGAGAGAGAGAGAGAGTGTGTGTGTGTGTGAGAGAGAGAGAGAGAGAGAGAGAGAGAGAGAGAGAGAGAGAGAGGGGTTGTCATAACAGAACAGCATCAAACGCCAGCAACCTTTGATAACGGGACGAAATGGACAGGGCGACTTGACATTCATTCGACGAGCGAAGGGAACGAAAAAGTACACTTGGATGAGAGGCTGACAGAAAAATTACGAAGAAAATGTTTAAAGAGACACACGGAGTGACGTCAACCACACACACACAGACACACACACACACACACACACACACACACACACACACACCAAAAAAAAGAAAAAGAAAAAAAGAAAACAACAACAAAAAACAAAAAAAACAACCAGACCGAAAAGAAACAGAAAGAACACAATTTGCATTAATAAGTGAGAGTGACAGTCAGATTTTGAAGAGAAATGAGAGAACAGAGGGGCGGTTGAGGAGTACAGACAAACACTGAGGCAGATGGACAAAAAAAGAGTGCGTGACAATCATAACTTCACAACAAAATAGAAAAGAACGAAAACTGAAAAACAAACTAGTTAGTTAAACGGAACATACCTTTGTCCTCGGACGCGCAAATTCCGTATCGGTCCTCCGCCACTCTCTGTCCCCACCATCGTCGCCCCAATCGTCGTCGTCATTGTCGTCGTCAATGAAGTCGACACACTAGCAGCGGCCGTCATGATAGTAGCTCTCTGGCTACCCTTCTCGTCAGTGTTCACTTTGTCTTCGCCGTCATCGCCATCGTCGTCGTCGTCGTCGTTATCCGAATGAGAAGAGAGGATCATATCGTCAGTGTGATCCATTATCGCGGCGATGTGCAGGTTGTTGCTGTTGGCGTAATCAGCTGTTGTGCTGTGCTGCAGTGGCAGTGGGGAATTCCGGGATGAGGTCACTGGGCGCTGTGGGCTGTGTGTGTACGGGCTGTGGCAGTCTCTCCCTTGCACACCTGTGAAGGAGGGAGGAGATGGAGCAGGGGGTGACGTCGCTCCCCTCTCCCACACAGCCGAGTCCCTGGCAGCAGAAGCGGGCTGTTGTGTTATCACGAAGGGCGTCGTCGTCGTCGTCACAGGGAAAGCAGCCGCCTGCCGCTGGCCGGCAACACCACCACCTGTTAAAATCTGCTGACTCGGCTTCTTGGTACCGCCACCGTTTTTCTCTTTGTCGTCATTCCCTCCACGACGATCATAGATTGTACCATCCTTTATTCTACCACCACCACCACCACCACCACCACCACCACTGCCACAACCCCTTACATCGCTGTTGGAAGATAGCATCGTGACGGCCCGGACGGGTCCGGGTAATTCCGATGCCAGAGTCGCCGCTCTGTTAACGATCGGTACAACACCTCTGTTTCCACCACCACCACTACTAACACCACTACCACCACAACGGCCTCGGTTAACACTGCCGCACGTCACTGGAGTAGTGCTGTCGCTGTCAAAACCTGCAACATTATATCTTCTCTGAACAGACACGGCTGGCTGAGTCGTTTCCACCATTTCCATTCTGCGCAACTTGTCCTTTCTGCTCGAACAGACCAAGGGGCCGAACTCCTCTCACCTCACGTGTCCCCCCACCCCACTGGCCGCGGTCAGTTAGCCGGTGGGAGATCCAACACCTGTTTGTCCTCAGTTCATCGATCACTGAAAGCGATAACACGCACGTGTTGTGGCTCTGATGTGACTGCAGTAGTCAACGATCCGAAATTGACTTTTTCTTCTTCTTTTTTTTCTTTTTTTTTTTTTTTTTTTTTTTTTTACTTGTGAAATTGAAACCAGGGGGAAAATAAAGTCCAGCAATATTTGCAAAACACACGCACGCACTTGTTTTTTAACTCTCCTGACACAGCCAGGACGAGGGAACAGGGAGGAAAGACAAGCACAACTGAAGCGGACCGAGAACAAGTTTCAAGTTGGCTTCGCCGAAAAAACTCACCGGCCCGCAAGCGATCGACGCTTCTCCGAACTCCAAAACATAACGCGGCCATGTGGACCGCGCGCTCTGTGCTATTTTTAAACCCGACCTCATGGCAACACAGCTGGCCTGGAAAACAGCGCGCGCTGTCAGCCAATCGCGTTTCCCTCTCCTCCTCCCCTCTCCATCTCCGAGTGTTTCATTCACACACGCACACATGGGTGCGGATCTAGTTTTATGGTTTTTGATTGTTCTCTGTTTGTCGGTTAATCATTTCTTACGTACATTAAACAAGTACAAAAATGTATGCACATTTGCCTTCGTTGTGGTTAGAATGTATCTGTTGAGGTGACTTGTTATCCTTTCGAAAGAAGTAAAGACGCCGTGTGTGGACCTTATCATAGTCTGATATGCCTGTGGAATTTATGTCATTTTTCCAAACTTCGAATAAAATGAAAACTTTTTTGTTGTTTTTTTTGTTTGTTTGTTTAGAATCTTAGTGTCACTTAGTGTGTGCGTTCTGACTGACAAAATCTTCATACGTCACTCACTTTTCTCCAGAAGAGAGAAAAGAATATAAGGGAAGTAATACAATAGATGTTCGAAGAACGAATTCTGCACGGTGTTGTCTCCCTTGAATATTACCGTCCAGTGGGAAACCGACAGCTCTGTTGCAGTGACTGACTGATTGACTGACTGACTGATTTTTGATAGATAGCTATTAATATACAGCAATGAGTCATAAGAGTCTGCAGACATTATCACAATGATTGAACTTGTGACATAATCAGTTTGAAAAAGTGGGAATAAATCAGAGTACATAGGCCTATGAATTTCGAATGTTCAACGGAACAGAATTACTAAAAATTAATAGTTACTCGATCGTTATTCATCCTGTTATTTGAAACACAAGTTTCAAAATGTCAGTTTGAATTTTACGACCAATGAAACATTGGGGGGAAAAAGAAGATGAAGTTATTTGACTAATTCGAACTGAGTGCAAAATTTTAGTCGGTGTTTCTGAGTTCACAGATGCCGGCTGTGAAGCACGCCGCGCAACACGGCTGACCACTCGGAGGTGCCGGCGGCGTTCAGGGAGCTCTATACTTTATTGCACATGATGCCAAATGTTGTTCACTTGTTGATTTTTCTTTTTCTTCTTCTCCTTTTTTTTCCGCCAGCCTAACTGGGCTGAACTGAAAAGAACACGGTGGTGTGGTGCAAGTACGGAGTACGTATTCGGCCAAATAACCAGCTGACTGTATTGCTATTAGTATTATTAAAACACTCAGTGTGACTGAAATGGATTCCGTCGGATCCTATAACTGACTGGACTCTATTCAATTATGTTTGAAAATTCCACATGCTACAGTGAAAAAAGCAGCTGTAGGCACCGCGGACAAGTTACACACTGCCGACTCTTCAGTGCAGTTCAGGTTCCACGAACTGAAGTCACGGTGGACAACACACTTTTCTTGCGAAGCCTGTTTGCACCGAGCATCCAGTTAGGCCGCACACACCAGGTGAGAACGCCGCATGAAATGCTATCAAAAGTGGTAATGTCTGCATGTCATCAGTA